>NW_005371777.1:74037-91610 GCF_000412655.1 Myotis brandtii | reverse complement strand
CCCCACCTTCCTCTGAGCTCCAGGTGGTATCCTGTGTAGACTATATTAATATCTCCAAGTGGATAGTGCCAAGTGAGTCAGAAATTAACTGTTCCCTCCCTTCCAGGTCTCCCAAACTGTAGATTAG
Source organism: Myotis brandtii (assembly GCF_000412655.1). Taxonomy (NCBI): domain Eukaryota; kingdom Metazoa; phylum Chordata; class Mammalia; order Chiroptera; family Vespertilionidae; genus Myotis; species Myotis brandtii. The sequence continues at coordinate 91,483 of NW_005371777.1, read as the reverse complement.
TGAGCAAAATAAATGTAGTGATTGTAAGTCACTAAGTTTTGGAGTGGTTTGTTACTCCTTATTACATAGCTGAAACACTCCCCTATTACTCTAACTTACACTCTGAATTCCTGCATCCTCATCTGTTAATTCATGATAAGGAACGAGAACGCTATCAAAATGCAAAAATCTCCACACTGAATAGTCCTGGGAATCCAAGCCCCAGTCTGTCCAGAGTCAGACACCAGAGAAAGCAGGAGCAAAAGGTGTTGGCCAGGAACTCCAGGCTTGAGTGCTAGGACAAGGTGGGTACTTTAGAGGCAGGATGGTTTGCAAGTCTTGCGTTACATGTATTCAGTGTCTGTGTGAGGTCAGATGAGGCTGCTTAATGGGACTGGGTAGGAACAGCCAGGAGGCAGGTGTGAAGGGTGACATGGTGGCATTATGTTTTGACTGACCTCAGGCAAGACCCAGTTCTGAAGCATGGAGCAAATTCCGCAGCATCATTTCCCGGCATTGACCTACATGTGTGCTTCAACAGCTGTTTAAAAAACTGCCAGCCTCCAAAATAAACGATGTAGTTAACGGGGATCGCAGCCATTTAGACTCCTCAATGAAACTGAAGTTGTCTTTAAAAGCAATGCACACTCCTTTCTCATAGCCTATTTGTTTAAAATCTTAATCAGAGTTCTTTATGATAGAGAGCAAATGGTGCATGTGACCTGTTGACTAGTATTGACCTTGTATTTCATGTCATGGCAATAAAATACTCTCCTGAACACTATTGGAAATGAAAGGCAGCCACAATGCTTATTAGCCGCCACATATGAATGATGACTAGAAGCAAGTATGAATGTAATAGAAATTGTCTATAGAATTAAATTGTGAGAAAACAGTTCATCTTCCTTTGACAATGTTATATTGTCTGCAAGCATATGGTCCCTTAACTACCCTATATGTTTTGGGAGCAATGAATGGCATGTCATTCAACCAACTGATGTCTTTAAGAGATAAATAACTCCAAAAATATATAGAAAATATAAAGAGGAAAGAACAAAATAAAGTTAATGATCCTTGTAAGTTGACAGTCAAGCACAACATTGTCTTCTAACTTTCCACTGAAAGCTTTGTCCCTCAGGTAGGAATTGGCTGCATTAAAGATGATGGGCAGTGAAAAGCATGAACCAGAGTCAACACAATGACTTCTGTGGCACTCAAACATAGCCAAGAGTGAGGAAAGGATGTGCGGAAAGTGAGGGAGAGGACACTCAGAGAGACAGAGAAGAAAATGAAAAGGAGAGAAAGAGGAACAAAGAACAGCTAGATCCCATCCTTTTGAGAGGTACACTTTGCTAGAATGGAAAATAGTGTGAGTTTTTAATTCAGGAAGTCCTGGATTTGAATCCTGTTAGGGTTTGGCTGGTGACTTTGAACAAATTCACAACTAAAAGAAAAGATGCAGAGAGAAAGTTTATTTTTACTTTCCAGGAGAGGAAAAGGCCTGTGCACTGCAAATCAATACAGGACAGGGAACAAAAAACGGCTTCCACTTTTAAAGAATAATGGCTGCTGTTGCTAGGTGAAAAGGAAGGGAGCAGGATTGGGGCTGAAGTTGAGTAGATACTGGGGGCTGTCTTAAAAAGTTATAGTTTGTTTGCTTTCTAGGAGACAGTTGGAAGATGTCCTAAGGAGGTGTCTTATCAGTATTTTTCCAAATCCTGTTAATCATGCATAGAGCAAAAGTTGTGAAGAGTTTAAAAGAGACTTATTTGAAGGGGACGATGAAGGGAACACTCTACTGACTAGAGATTCCTTTGTGTGAATTATCCCTGAGTTTTGTAAACAGCAGGGAGGAGGGGGATGCAAGAATGTAGCCTTAAGAATAGCTTATCTTGTCCCAAGGAGCTGTTTGAATCAGAGGAGCTAACAATCTTGGGGTTTAATTGGGTGTTTCTCATAGCTAATGGAAGGTTGCAGCAAAGAAAAAGAAAGGCCTTTTTCCTGTCCTTACAAATCCCATCTCACCTTTTACTAACTAAGTCACCTTGGGCAAGTCAGTTTAGCAGCATGATCCTGAGCTCTGAAGCCTAGGGCAGGGTTAATAACATCTTCGATGGCTCTTGTGAGATAAGCACACCGAGCAGTGCCTAACCTCAAGTGTGGGCTGAGTAAATGTTGGCTCCTTTCCTCTGTTACCCACAATCTATTTTCTTTATTTTCTTACTATAGAGGAGAAAAGCAAACTAGCCAAGATGCCCAGTGTTTGCAGCAGGGTCCTATATGAAGATTTTGCCTAGATCTCTCTAGTGACACAAAGTCTCCATTATAGAGATTTCCTTTTGAGAAGATTCTGGGGAAGTTTCTGGATGGGAAGGTGGATCTCCCTTTAATCTGGCGACCATCAGAATCCAACTGGATCATCACCATAGCTACTCAGTCTAACACTCAGCCCATTAAATCTTAAGGGCTTATTTCTCAAACAGCTCATGGGTTTGCCTAATTTATTTTTCATGCTGGGCCATATCCATGCAGCTTAAAGCACAGAGGCAAAGATTTTCTGCCTGCACGTATTATGCAGAGTTCTTAAATCTCACAGTCCAATATTGAAATACAATTCACTAGGAACTACTACTTTTAATCAGCCAGTTTCTGACGGGCTCTCTTTGATTGCAAACTCTGGAGATCAGCATGATTGCTAATAGGCCTCTCTGTGGTGGGGATTGGGTTCTATCTTCACGAGTGAAGACTGGAAGTGTAGGATTTTAAGTCACCTGAAGAGTTCTTTTCCATCATCAGCGATCCACCTGGCCTGAGATTAGAGAAACTTCTCCATTCACATGACTTCAGGACTCTAGAGTCTCCACTTTAGTACAGCACCCCTGAGCCCACAGTCACAACTCCCTCCTGCCTCTCTCTCTCCAGACAGGCTGCGAAGATTTAAGGCCAAAGCCCCTGATTGGTTGTTCTCTGCATTTGCTCCCTTCAGATGTGGTGGATGTTCGGACCATCACACCACATAACTAACCCCCTTAAGGAAAGTGCAATTTTGCTGAGACTCTAGAGTCTCCACTTTAGTACAGCACCCCTGAGCCCTCATTCACAACTCCCTCCTGCCTCTCTCTCTCCAGACAGGTTGTAAAGATTTAAGGCCAAAGCCCCTGATTTGTTGTTCTCTGTATTTGCTCCCTTCAGATGTGGTGGATGTTTGGACCATCACACCACATAATTAACCCCCTTAAGGAAAGTGCAATTTTGCTGAGAAATGACAGTCTTCCTGATCAGGGGGAGCTATACTCTGTGGAAATTAAGTTTTCTAAGAAGTTAAGAATAGCCTGTACCAAGGAACATGTATGTATATATGCATAACCCATGGACACAGACAATAGTGTGGTGAAGGCCTAGGGTAGGGCAGGTGCGGGGTGGAGAGGGTCAATGGGGAAAAAGGGAGACATCTGTAATACTTTTATCAATAAAGATAAATTAAAAAAAATATATTCCAGGAATATATTAGAATAAATAAATTCTAATACAGTCAGGAAGCTACCTTAGAGATTTCTTCAGCATCTACTTTATATAACAGAAGAAAGAATGGAAGCCAGAGAAATTATGACTTTGCAATGTTCACAAAGCAAGTTCATAGCTGTAACTATACTCAGGATGTGGGTTAATTTACATAGTAATTCATGTAACAATAATGACAAAATCCCCTGTTTTATTAATGGCTCTGAAGAGACTGAGTTACCAATATGGATTCTCTAAAGTTATATGTAGAAAATACATATTACTGTTTGTATAACTGCATTTTTAGAATCATGAATACAATACCAAATAAATGGAAACATTTTTTTTAAAGAATAGCCTGTACAAAACAAGAGAAAAGTGGATTAACCACTCCTTTGGAAAGGAAAAGAAACAGAAAAGGAAAGGGAACACATTTTGTTGACTGTCTACTACATGCCAGATAAGGTACTAGGAACTTCAAATACATCATTTTATTAAGTCCTCATGAGAGTACCAGTGATTTGTGGTTGAAACTAGAAATTAGACTAAAAATAGTGACAAAAATACAGTAAAAATAAATTTGTGTGCTGAATCTTCGGAACGTGGTTGTTGTTTATTCATAATGGCTTGATATGACACAGAGCATGTAGTGTACAGTGGGCCTGGCTTGCACAGACCTCATATCCCAGGAGAGATTCTACCCTTGATTAGAAAGAGCCTTCTCACCTGATTTAGAGATGAAGATTTGGGTTATGTTACTGACAGTGTCCTGGACTCATACCCTGGTTATTCTTGGTCGAAAGGCCATTTTCTCATCACACTCCACTGCTTCCTCACAGCTCAATGAAGCAGGTGAGGCTCAGAATGGAAAAGGATAACATGTACATTTCTTTGTTGTGTGTCCAAACCTTCTAAGAAGTGAGAAAAAAATATATTTCTAGGTTTAAGGAATTTAGCACTATGCATTAGACATGATATGCAGCAGGCAACATCTTATGCTTCCCTAGATATATATTTTTCAAAGACCAGCTATACTGAAACAGGTTACAGTGATGAATATCTGCTGATAAAAAACAAAACAAGAAAACTCTGACACAATATTGGCCGGTTGTAACAGGCAGCTTTTAATGCTATATATACTTTTATATAATGTCTATGTCATTTTAAGGCAAATAGGGCTAGTTTTGCAATTAGATAGTCCCAGGCTCATATAGTGGCTCAGAAACTTACTAACTTCACGACCCCAGGCAAAATACTTACCTCCATAAAAGGAGGAAATGCCAGTTACTCCATACAATAGCTGGAAAGGTGAGATGAGCTAACAAGTTAAATGACTAGAGTAACGGCTTGAGAAGGTAATTCATGGTTTTGCTTCTGCTTTCTTTGCCTTTCAGGTTGAAGTTTTTGACTATATTGATAATCAGTTCTGTTTAAACTGTTGCTCCATACAATAGCTGGAAAGGTGAGATGAGCTAACAAATTAAATGACTAGAGCAACGCTTGAGAAGGTAATTCATGGTTTTGCTTTTGCTTTCTTTGCCTTTCAGGTTGAAGTTTTTGACTGTATTGATAAATCAGTTCTGTTTAAACCATTGGGCTTTGCCCTAACCAGTTTGGCTCAGTGGATAGAGCGTCGGCCTGCGGACTGAAGGGTCCCAGGTTCGATTCTGGTCAAGGGCATGTACCTTGGTTGCGGGCACATCCCCAGTAGGGGGTGTGCAGGAGGCAGCTGGTCGATGTTTCTCTCTCATCGAGGTTTTTAGCTCTCCATCCCTCTCCCTTCCTCTCTGTAAAAAATCAATAAAATATATTTAAAAAAATAAACTTGGGCTTGTGTGGTCCCAGGTTAGAATACCAAAGGTATCTGACTGAAAAGGAAGAATCAACACCAAGCAATGAATGGGAGCGGGTGGGAGAAAAGCAATGTGCCCGGGTGTTGCTGCCTTTTGTAAACTGAATTGGTTCAGTAAGCAACTGTAATTACAGGAAAAATTATTTTTCTCTCCACCCCACCGCTCTCTTACCCCCCACCCCCCTAGTCAAAATCAGGAAGAGTCAAGGAAAGAAGGAGAGGATATGGTTTGGAAATAGAGACCAGATTGAAAAAAGAGACAAAAATACAGGGAAAAAATAAATATGCATTTTTGCTAGTTGCTCATTTGGAAAGGCCTGATAATGCAGAAAGCATATCATGTAGGCAGGTCTGACATGTAGTGACCGCACATCATGTAGGCAGGTCTGACATTTAGTGACCGTACATCACAGGACTGATTTCAACACTGCCCACTAAAGGCCCAGAATTTCAAACCCAAGTGTCCTCACAAAGCTCTCCCTTCATTGTCTGTGGTTTTAAGGACATCTGCATGAAAGCATAGACTCTGCCTCCTGCTGCTTTATCACTACCTGAAGTCACAGGATAGCGGTAGCCATGGTAACACCTTCAATATTGCTAACCTGGGGTTACTAACTCTCAGGTAAGAAACAGGAAACAGACATACATTATACTAAAATAAATCTAAGGAAAAATTACTTCAAACATATCACCCCTCAACTCCAGACCTCAATAGATTATAAATCAGCAGTAAGGAGACAGAGAGGAGGGAAAAATATTTTATTAAGCATCTCTTGTGTTCCAGATACTATGCAAGGGGATTGCCTAATGGAGTTCTGAAAATAATCCAATGAGGAAGGTCTGATGATAAACTGCCATTACTTATTCACAAATAGAAGTAAGTCTTGAGGCAACTTGCTTAAGTGTAGCAGTCTGGTACCTGCAAAAAATGGCCTTTGTACCAGTTCCTTCAGATTCTGTTTTTACCGCAGAAGTTTGGTCTCAAGTTCAGGAACATTTCCCCAGTGACATTTCATTTCATGAGCTGCCATTTTCCCACCCTGGAGTGGAACTCTTCCCCGCTTCAGTGAACTCTTTGTCCCTCCCTGCCTGCATCTGTCTTAGGAATCTAGTCTAGAAAACTCATGTCATGGCCATACTGGTCCCATGTGATGCAGAATTTTTGGACTGGAACCCAGATTCTTTGTCCACTTGAGTCGAAGAATGAATCCACAGACAGAAGTTGGTACAGCAAAGGTGGAAATTTATTAAAGAACAAGTACAGACTCCCACATGGGGAGGGGGAAGAGTCCCACTGAGTTCCTTTTCCCTGTGGCTTATAAAGGCTTAAGATCCTGGTGCCTTAATATCCCCTCTGATTGGCCACTCTTCCCTTGGACTGGTTACTATAGTAACTCCTGGGCTCAAAGGTCAAACCTCACATGTCCCAAACCTCCCCCTCCTTCCTCATTGTTTTCCTATTCCCTTTGGTCTTCCAGGTCAAACCTCACATGGGACATGTGAGGTTCTCCCCCTCCTTCTTCATTGTTTTCCTATTCCCTTTGGTCTTTCTTCTTCTGGATGAAGATCTTCCTTTCTTTTTTTTTGTAAATATAGACCTTTTGCTGTTCCCAGCTCCCTCATTCTATGAAAATGTACCTGTTGTAGCTTTTCAGCTTCCCTATTCTATGGGAATACACCTTCTGCTGCTCTGCAGTCCTGTGCTCCTTCCATGGTCCTCTTAACTTCTAAAATTTCCCAAAACCTGTCTTTTTTACCCCCCAAAATTCCTGTTTCACATTCCCCAGCAGGAATTTAAGGCCCATATCTGGTTGTGCAATGAACATCTAAGGACATCTCCATCCAAAAACGCAATTGAAAACAAATCTATCTGTTTTAAATGAGGAAAGGAAACAGAGACTCAAGAGGTTAAGACATGAGTTGAAAGCCAAGATGCCAAAGTTAAAATTATTGTGTCACCTTCTGGCCTAAACTTGACAAGGGTCCATAGCACTACTGGGAAGTGAGAAAGACTACAAGGAACAAGAAAGGGACATGTTTAGAGACCCCATCTTCTCCTCTTCCCCTTTCTGATCAAAACAGTGGAATTCAGTATCTGGAAGCCTCTAGAATTAAACTCTGTTTCAACAATTTTATATTCCTCTTTGTGTTATTCTGTATTTCCTCAAGTTTTAATAATCTTTATTACCTTTTTAACTACAGAGAAAAGTAATATTTTACAAGAACAAAATGTTGAATTTCTACTAAAATAAAATACAGCACACTGTGAAATATCCAGCAAACCTGATGTGATTGGTCTCAGTTTAAATAGACAGCATGAAGGGCTGGGCTGGTATTTTTAATGAGTTGGTCCTGATATGTTTATCCGCATTGGCCACACTCTTGTTATTGTAATGTGATTTAGTTTTAGGACACATGAAGATGAAGGCTGCCTCTGGAACTTGGCACGTTCAAAATTTCCTTCAGTTGTGGGACCCTGTAAGGAACAGTGGAAATTTTTACTCATCACTTCAAAAACACCTGCTCCTGAACAGAACAAAACCCAGATGGAAGATACTTCCAGCTCCTGGGGCCATGGGATCTCCAGCTGGGAGATCATTGCATCATATAGGCAACAATATGGAGCTCCAGTAAAGGAAGGAAAAATACACTCAGCACACACTGCTTCTAGCTACCGTGGCTGTGCTGCTCTGTGCTCTAACATCAAATGTCAAAAGTTGTGCACTGTCTCTCTACCAGCATGAACCAGGAGCTGTGGCACCAATGATCTTTGTCTATACTCCAGCCACTCTGCTTATGGAAATGCTGCTGAAGAACAAACAGGAAAAATGAGAAATCTATCATGAGAAGCAATGAGGGAATATGGTCAACCACTCAGTTATGTTTAGTATTTGATCACTTCTTAGCATTCTCAATTCTGCTTAGTATCTGCAATTGTTTCTAACTTTGAAATTTGTGGGGATGCACGGGACTTGGTTAGAATGTCTGTAAGGAGGATTCTCTGAAAGGTTGGGGGCCTTGCTGAAGGTGGCAACCCCTACCTTGACTTTTCCAAACAAGTCCAAGCCCCCAGGTGTTTTGCTAGAATCTCTTTGTTTAGTCTTTAGACACAACCTTGTAGAAGCATATACTTTCTCAAGGATACTTACCCTGCTGATTGTATCTAGAGGTTAATTTTAGTTCAAGTTGTTGTTATAATAAAAGCCTAAGGAGGCAGGCAAATGGGGCACTCTGGTGCCTCTTGCCAGGCAGCCCCTTGGCCCTCTCTTTCACAGAAATGTGTGTTAGAATAATCATTCTTCTGTTGCTCAGGGTCTGCTGGTCAGTCCGGCAGAAATTCTAATTTCTCAATGCTTTCCCCTTCGCCCTTCCATTCTCTCTATCAGCTCCTGCCATTTTTATCCTGTCATCTGATATTTGGAATAAGTTAACTTAAAAATTAAATGCATAAGCATTGATGAGAGAAACATCTAATCCCACATTTGCCTTAATTGATTCTGTAGGCTCCTCTGTGATGTCTCTGGTTTCTAGAGCCCTGACTTCTTCCTCACACCAGCAGAACCCACACAGTTTTGATAGGATGATTGCAAATACCACTGGCCTCACAGAACTGTGGCCTAAACATTGTAATGCTATTCCCACCTTTCCTCGATCATGTTTTCCCCTTTGTACCCATCTATGTCTTCTTCTACTGCTTTTCCATACTGGATATGAAGGTGAATATACCAGCTTTTACCAAAGTAAACACCCCTTAGTGCATTTCCTCACACTTAAGTCTGTGAAATAAAATAAAAAATTAAGAAAGAGCTTAAAGGGAATTTTTCAAGGGTCAGAGCCCCATAGCTAGAGTCCAGGCCCAGGAGTAAGATAGGAACAGTTGGGAAAAATGGGTGAATTTCAGGACTCTAAGCAAAATCCAGCTGCTTGGGTTGGTCTCACACAGTGGGAACCTTGGGAGCAGCATACAAAAAATAATTGGTGGATACATCAGTGGTAGTTCCAAAAATATCCTGCAGTCCTTTCAGCATCCAGCAGAATAACATGTGAACACTCAAGAAGCTTATGCCAGCTATTGACTTATTGCATCTTGGCTTCCAATTAACCACTTAGCCCGCTCTCAGAAAATGAATCTGGGACCTTTAAATTTTTTGTCTTTGCTGGTAAGCACAATGTTAAATTTTAACAACAGAGGGTGCTGCAGAGTGATTATAAAGGAAGGAAAGGAGTTTTGCTTCCTGGTTGCAGTGGCCTCTCCAGGTCTGTCTCGCTCCTGTAGCACACAGGACTTCCCCGGCCGGGAGGGCAGTTTCTCCTGCATCTGAGTCCTGCCATGCTCAGCAGGCAGCCACACCTGAGCTCCCTCTCAAGTGCTACTCAAAAGGTTTGTAGAAGACTGCTTCTAGTGAGACACCTTCCTGTGAACAGCTTTCTGGAAAGTTCTGGAGGCAGGTTCTTTAGATATGTCACCATGGAATTTATCTGACCTTCAGCGAGTTATGATTGTGTCTCCCCATGATAGAAGGATTAAGATACTTTTATTCTCTATTGTTTCCCCTTTTAAGACAAAAACCAAGTTCTTGAGCTGTCTTATTATTCAACTGAAATTTTAAATAAATAGAAATATATTAAAAATTAATTCTTTTTTTGTCATAGGATCAAGACATGGCATTTTCTTTAGGGAAATTAAAAATGGACGTGTGGAATAGAATAGAATCATAGAACAGCTGAGCTATAAAATCATTGGTTCCAACGACTTTTTTAAAAATGAGGAACTAGAATGAAGAGGATTTTATAAGGGCACACAATGAATGAGGTTAAGGCCTCTTCAGTTATTACAGTGCTCTTTTGGGAAGTTATTTAAATTTCCCAGATGTTTTTAAAATGCAGCTAGGAATAGGAACCATAAGTTTAGATGGAAAAGCCCAACCATACACAGGTGTAGAAAAGGAGGATGTTCAATGGCTTCCTATGTATTTCATTTACTTTAAGCCCAGTTTCCCCCTTGTTCTTACTTCGTTATATAATCTACCTTCCCTGGACCTCACTGACATAGAGATATCCTCTGGGAATGAGGTTGTAGTGATGTTAACAAAGAGTAATCATTAATGCCTAGCTTGTCATCAAAATCACTAGAACTCTCACCCCAAACCCCTCACAATGCCCTCATTATAAAGCCTCTGATAATCGTATTGATGGCTTACTGGTGGTTTCTGTTATGGGCTCATGACTCAAGCACATTGGTATTTTCCTAGCAGGTCTTCATTTTGTGTCACTAGTCTCTGTGCTGACCTGGGGAATATGTGTTCCTCTGGCTGGTGTTAAGTTCCCTTATTTGGAAATTGATCCCAAAACTTTCAAAACACAGTTTGTCACTTGCTTTAATGTCCTATGCATCAGTGGTCTGAAATTTTGAACTTTACCTTTTAGTAAAATATAAAATGTACTTTTGAATTGACATATGTTGTCAATATTTTACTAGGCCAAATCAAGATATTGAGGGGAAAAAGCACTATTTAATATTACCATGTTTTTTATAAAAGGAAAGATATTTGATCTATAGAATATAGAAAAAGGCAAATTTTACTAAGCATTTCTTTAATTTTCACAAAATTTATTTCATAAAAAGTAACCACATAATACTTTTTCCCTAATTTTTATGCAAATCGTCACTAAAGGACACTGGTCCATGAGCTAGGGTTTGGGAGGCAGTGCTATACACTTACTGAAGTTCACAAGGAATTTGATTGGAAGATCAACTTTGCAATAATTTTATGTATGTCTGCACCATGATGCTTCATAATTCACTTCCTTTGATCCCTAGGCAAAGATCCTCAGTTCATTGGGGACCTCCCATGAACAAAGTCTCCCATACACTCTTCTCAGTGTTAAAGATGATCAGACTTTCTCAACTTTTTGGGATATGTTTCAGTTATAATCTTTGGTTGTAAGGAATAGGTCACCCATATTTTTTACCAAAAGAGGTTGTTGATTTTAAGTGAATATGTGGAGTACAACTGATATTGACTTGGAATTCAAAAGCTCTATTTATTTCATGGGACTTTACTCATAATCTTTGCACATAAAAAATATGGAATTGGAGAAAATGTTGAATGTATAATAAAAAAGCTTACTTTATATGTTAGCTACAGAGAAAGTCCAGCCTTCAAGAAACCTACGCTCTCTGGATAACATTGAGGTTTTATAGGAAAAGAAAGTTGCAAATAGAGAAACACAAGTTACTTTTCATAATTATTATATCTATGGGGTTTGGTATGTGTCTGTAGATATCAATATTTCAAAAGTCTGAGATAAAGTTGTTCTCATTAGTGAATCAAAAATATCCTGGAAAAGTGTTCAAAGCAGTATTTATTTTGGGGAATAGTAGCACATGAGATGTTCTTGTATTTTGGGGTTTATCTATTCATGAAAAGTTTTATATGTGATTACAGTAAATAATAAACATACGTATTCATATAGAATCATGACAAGGTATGTCTTGCTTTTTCATCTTTCTGTTACAGATCTCCCTAACTGTGAAATACTTATTTCAGCATTTCCTATTTCAAATTCCTGGAAGAAAACTGTAACTAACCACATTTACTTCTTCATGTCAGGTTGTCAGAAAGGTGTAGACCACGGGCCAGAAGGAAAGGCGGAAAGACAGGCAGATTCCTTTAGAAGGGCATATGGGAGGCAAACAGCAACAGCACCAGATGTTAGTACAGCAGTGTTCACCATTGTTGTCAGCTGTAAGCATAAACTCACTTGGTCTTTGACAATCCACAAGAGCCATTACACCCGCAAGCAAAGAGGAAATTTGTTAACCTACCCTGCTAGCCTGCGAGGTATTCCCAGAGCCCTTAGAGGAAATGGTGATGGAGATGAGGCCAGGAAAGTCTGGCCTAGGTACACACAGTAGAACTGAATTAGATTTACCTACCCTGTAACATCAGAAAAAAACTTTCATCTGATTCTTTTTCTCAAAGAAATGCGGGGTAATCTAGGCTAATCAGGGTAGTGATTGGTGGCCCTCAAAATAAAGACATGAAGGAACTAAGTAAATGAGATGTTCAGAGTGTACATAAATTGAGAAAGATGTGCTAATGACATGATATCTGTTCATTAATGTGTCAATAGTTGAGGGAAATATACTTTTATGTTTGTCTAATTAGAAAAACATGATTTATGAGACATCACAACAAAGAACTGCCTTACAGACACTTTTGATAAATGCTACAATTAGTTGCCATCAGGTTCCATTGATGAAATTTGTATGAGCCCTTCTTTTAAAATTTTAGGAAGTTCAGAGGAGCAATAACTAAAACTCTTTATGAGTTTATGTAAATACAGAAGAGAGAAAATTGGTGTCAGATAAGCAATAGTATAATGAAAGTCACAGCCCACAAGTGTTAACAATAATGGAAAAAATGGAGTATGTTTACAAGAAATAAACCAAAACTACAAGATTGCCAGTGAAAGAAGCTGAGTGTCAGTCCCAGCATGCATCTAGATAGCGGTGTAAAGTTGCAGAAGACACCCTCTCTGAGTTTCTATTTCACAAGCGCTGAAAACAGGAACAAATAAGCAAATGAACAGAACCTCTTTCATATTGAACACACTACATGGAGAATATTCCTAGTCTTTATGAAAGAGGAGAAAAGGGGGGAAAGTACATAAAATAGACAAATAATAAGAAAATTATTTAACATTAGCTGTGTGACCACAACCAAATTTCGCTGATAACCCTGAGACGTCAATCCCCTAGATGGCATGATTTACAAGATACCTTCACGGTTCATGACTTAGCTTTACATAATTGTAAAGGAATGTATTCCATTTTACTTGCTTTAAGCTGCCAGACACTGACTGTGGTACCAAGAAGCAAGTAAACCCAACATGCTTTTATGGCATAAATACACATATGCTCATGAACACCCTTCACTACCTCATGCAATTTCTGCAATAGCTCTGTTTACTCTGCTGTGGAATGTGTTTGCCGGGGAGGCCCTGCCTGGACCTGGACATCAGGGGAACTCCGTGGGTAGCCCCCAGCTCTTCCTGAGCAAAGCTAGACCTTGCCCAAGCTGTGCCTGGCGTAGGTATTAACGTAAATTCGGTGGAATCACATGATTGTGACTTTTAGGGCTTTAGATATTTTTATGACATATGGAAGGTCCTCATTGTTTTTAGGGCCTGGGGCAGGCGAGTGAACTGTGCATCAGTGGTGATGCTGAGACAGCGGTTTGGCGCTCTGACAAATCTGGCTCAGCCTCCAGCAAACATCAGCTGCCCTGCTGTTTAGTTTTATGGGGTTACCAACTTCACGAGGAAATGTAGGAATATGAAGAATGAAATGCAACTCATGTTAGGGAAAGTGTCTGGGTTCAAATCTCAGTCAATTTTCATGAGCTGAGGGACCGGGAGCTAATCTCTCGATATCTCTGAATCTCTCTTTTCATCTATAGAGTGAGACTGATAATTACAAGTGGTGAATTTGCCTTCTGTCATTTATATAATCTCAAAAGCCTCTTCTGAGGGCAACAACTGAAGCCAAAACTTTAAAGCAGAAAGGAAACAGACTAAGACTACATATTCATTTTCAACAGGTTTAATCAGAATAAACATCACAGCAGCCGAGCCCTGGTGGACACCATTGACCCTAATGTAGTGTTCTTTGGCATTTCTTCTTGTAAAATTACTAACCTCATTCTGAAGATACCAACCTCATGACCTCATCTAACCCTAACTACTTCCTAAAGGCCCTGTCTCCAAATACCATGACACAAGGGGCTAATACTTCAACATGCATTTGGGGGCTTACAAACTGTCAGTCCTTAATGTTCACACGATATTCTTATTAATGTCAAAGATTCAAGAAAAGTCCCTTCCCATGTATACATACACAGTTTATGCCTATGATGATAGCCAGCCAGTTGACTATGAAGGAAGTGTTCATAGATGACCTTCCTATTTACTGACACAAGGGGCTAATACTTCAACATGCATTTGGGGGCTTACAAACTGTCAGTCCTTAATGGTCACACTATTTTCTTATTAATGTCAAAGATTCAAGGAAAGTCCCTCATTATTATTTCTACTCCCTTCCCATGTATACATACACAGTGTATGCCTATGATGATGGCCAGCCAGTTGACTATGAAGGAAGTTTTCATAGATGACCTTCCTATTTAGGGGCACATCCCCAGTGGGAGATGTGCAGGAGGCAGCTGATCGATGTTTCTCTCTCATCGATGTTTCTAACTCTCTATCTCTCTCCCTTCCTCTCTGTAAAATATCAATAAAATATATTTTAAAAAAATTTCTGTGCGAGGCCTCAAATAACTGCTTGAGCTCCCTTGCAACCAGATGCAACTGAAGTTTAAGTATTGCAAGTATCTCTCTTGGTGTAATAATGGCTATGGTATCTGGGCTAATATCAGGAAGATAGATCATCTGGTTCTCAAAAATTATGTTAACTTCATGATGTCCATGGATAGAGAAGGGACATTCCTGGAACAGCACAGTTCAGAGTCCTTTTGACATCATAACACACAATCCCTAACAAGTAACGAGTTATCAGGGAAGATGGAGTGTTGCACCAGCAATTGCAGCTTTGTTCCCATTGACAGAGGGTGATCTGTGTCCTCTCCTCCTGGCACATCAGTGCATTTTATGGCCTCTAGCCCTCCAATTAGCCTTCAATGCCACATAGGTAAGATCCCTAATGGATTTCTTCAACCATGTCTTTTATAATACCCAGAATTCCTGCATCAAAATTGTAATCTTAGCTAAATTGCATATAATTTAAAGATTAGAATATATCTTCCTATACCCTAACTACCCTAACTATGATGCTACTAAAACTGTCCCTCCAAGGATAAGTTTCCAGAGACTATTTTGAGATTGAGGAAAAATGGAAGCTAACAGAGGTAACTTATGTGACTGAAACACAGCAGATAACTAGTTCATACTGGTCTCCTTTTCCTCTAGTGATTATAATCCATTTTTCATTTAGTCAGATCTGCTTGTCAATTGCCATGTGTAAAATAAAGTCAAGTAATCTCTTGGTAAAGCATCCATTCTTATGTTTCTTCTACCTTGATTGATCCATTAGTATGTATTCACTCTTTCACCTCTTTTTACCTAACCATTACTTAGTTCTCTGGCCCACTAATACTAAATATAGTCTAGTAAACACAAGATGATGAATTCTTCCGGTTAACCCCCAAAGCCAGCCTCTGCTGTAAGTATTTTTGTCTGCATTTGTCATATGAGAAATTGGTTCAGAGAGGCTAAATAATTTGTCAAGGTCACACAGTCCCTAAGTGTTGAAATCTCCAGGATTCAATTTACAGGTGAAACAGCTACTATTAAAATTATTCTCCAAAACTTACCATTTTAATAGCTACTTTCCCAAGGTGGCCCCAAAGACTCATGTGACACCTAGGGAAATCAAATTCTGCCTCAGTCCTGAGCCAAAGAGAAGGGCGACAGGTGGCACAAGGATTTTATAAACTGTGGGCAGGCATAGATTAAAGTCATTGATCAACATCACAGAACAAGTCCGCTGGTTGCCTTTGCAAGGAGGGAAGAGAAATTTGCATTTCTTGTTTCCAGGACAATAATTGTCCTGCTGTCAGAACGCTGTTGCGTGCCTGTGCTGATTTATAATTCAGAAGCCACATGACTCTCAGGTGGCCTCTCTGAAAAGCAGAGGGAAGTCTGCCATGTATCCACCTTCAGAGGGGAGCTAATTCGACCAAGTTAGCCATAATTTATGGCCCTGGGTCCATGCTGTGTTCCTGATCAACTACATGTTGGGAACAGGAACACGGAGGGAGTGGCTGCATAAGCCGCGGTTGAGTGAGGGGATGTAGACACTTTAGCGCTGGGAAAGCCTGGAACAGGGCGATAAGGGAAAGGCTGCAGACCACACCTGGTCGCTCGATTGTAATGTTAAGAAAACCCCAAGCTCCAAAAGGATGAGAAGCACGACGCTGAAAGGGCAAGGGCATCGCCTGATCCTGTGGTTGCCGCAGACATATTCTACACTGAATCTACACCCCTGGGAAATGGTCATGCTATAGATGCATTTGTCATGTGCTATTACTGTGCCCATCTTGGACCAGCTTTGATTTCAGTCCTGACTTCACCAAGTAAGACACAAACAAGCAAACAAACAAAATTAGGGTGTTGATTGTACCTTTTGGCAGAGAAATAATAGAAAACAACCAGAACAATCTAGTATTTTGAATTCTAGCCCCTTGAATTCTATGACTTTGGGCAAATGCCTTAAGTCTCCATGCCTCTATTTATCTGTAAAGCACTCATGGTTGTAATGATCAGAAGAGAAAGTAATGAAAAGAGCCCATTTTACCTACTTTCCTCATAGGAATGGCAGTTATGTCTATTGTTTTACTCCTCAAGTGCCAGGGACATACCTGATCTCTCTGTTGTTTCCCCCTTAACCCCCCACCCAGCATAACTGCAGAGCAGCTGAAACACAAGCAGCATCAGCCTGGGCAGACAGCAGGAGGAGCGCATGGCCACACCATGTCAAGGAGAGAGCAGATCAACAGCTCCCACCATCTCAGGAGTCAGCACTAGCAGAAGACAAGAAAGAAGTACCTATTTAATGAGCACTTTGTGGCACAATGCAGTCAAAGAAACAGGAATCAAGCCCAGTTCCAGTAAGCTATGAAATTATGAGTCAACCCAGGCTACTTCCCTCCCACTTTAAATGATAGCTGCCTTACAAGTGTGCAATAGAGATGTAACAAGTAACTGTGAGATGCTAAATAAAGGGTAGTATTCATATTTATTGTTAATTTCATTGTTATTATTAAGTACTAGAGGCCCAGTGCACAGATTCGTGCGCATTGAAATTAAGTTAATTAGAAGCTGGCCAGCGGAGTGGGACAGGGTGAGAAGGGCTGGACATGCCCTAGAGACAACCTCCCATGGTCCCTACCCTGGCCGGCTGCACCTGGGGTGGCGCTGGGTCTCGAAGGGCATCTGTAGAGTGAGGGTCCCTCCTGCAGGTGGGGTTCCTTGGCCTGGCCTGCGGGGATCAGGCCAAAACTGGCAGTCCGACATCCCCGGAGGGGTCCTGGA
>NW_005371777.1:65691-73816 GCF_000412655.1 Myotis brandtii | reverse complement strand
CGGGCCTCTAGTATGCATATAAGATCTTTGGTTAATCTCTTCCCGCCCTCCCCCTCCCCACTTCCCTCTGAGATTCATCAGTCTGTTCCATGTTTCCATGCTTGTGCATTGAGCATCTGCCCCCTGGTGGTCAGTGCACATCATAGCTACTGGTCAAACGGTCGAATGGTCATTTAGGCTTTTATATATATAGATTATTACTACTAAATGCCAGGATTTAAGCTCAACTTTTTTTGCATCGTTCTTAGACTTCCATTGACAATCATCAGGTCTCAACTGTGAAGTTAATTTTGTCGAACATTTCCTAAATCTTCATGGCAGTCAGTCATTCATCTGTCCACTTATGAAAGAACCACTAAGCCTCCACCTTGTCCCAGGTGGTGTCTTCAGACCTGGATTGCAATGCGAATGATAACACCAACCTCCATGGAGTACTTACTCTGTGTTAGGCACTGTGCTAAGTGCTTTACATAATTTGACTCATTCAATCCCAACAACAGCCCTATGAGTTATATACCATATTCTTATTCTAACTGTATAAATAAGGGGGAAAGTCCAATCAGTTGAGGAACTTACCCAGTGTCAGACAGCTAATGAGTGTTGGTGCCAGCATTGTAGCCCGGCAGTTGGGCCAATGAGTCTGTGCTCTCAGCCTTACACTTGTCCTTGTGGAGCAGCATCCGGAGCAGAAGACAGACAGCAAGACAATCTCAGAAGTCAGCACTAGCAGAAGACAAGAAAGAAGTGCCTATTGAATGAGCACTCTGTGGCACAATGCAGTCAAAGAAACAGGAATCAAGCCCAGTTCCAGTAAGCTATGAAATTATGAGTCAGCCCAGGCTACTTCCCTCCCAGTTTGTGCAGCCACTTTAAATGATAGCTGCCTTACAAGTGTGCAATCAAGCCCAGTTCCAGTAAGCTATGAAATTATGAGTCAACCCAGGCTACTTCCCTCCCACTTTAAATGATAGCTGCCTTACAAGTGTGCAGTAGAGATGTAACAAGTAACTGTGAGATGCTAAATAAAGGGTAGTATTCATATTTATTGTTAATTTCATTGTTATTATTAAGTACTAGAGGCCCAGTGCACAGATTCGTGCACATTGAAAGTAAGTTAATTAGAAGGTGGCCAGCGGAGGGGGACAGGGTGAGAAGGGCTGGACATGCCTTAGAGCCAACCTCCCATGGTCCCTACCCTGGCCGGCTGCACCTGGGGTGGCGCTGGGTCTCGAAGGGCACCTGTAGAGTGAGGGTCCCTCCTGCAGGTGGGGTTCCTTGGCCTGGCCTGCGGGGATCAGGCCAAAACTGGCAGTCCGACATCCCCGGAGGGGTCCTGGAGTGAAAGAACACTCTGCAAAGTTGCTGTCACTTAGCAGCTCCTGTGTTGAGCATCTGCCCCCTGGTGGCCAGTGTGCATCATAGCTACAGGCTGGTCAGCTGGTTGGCCAGTTGACTGGTTGTTTAGGTATATATATATAGGCTAGAGGCCTGGTGCATGGATTTGTGTACTGGTGGGGTCCCTCAGCCTGGCCTGCCCCCTCTTGCAATTGGGACCCCTCGGGGGAATGTCGACTGCCAATTTCAGCCCAATTCCCGCAGGCCAGGCTGAGGGACCCTACTGGTGCACGAATCCATGCACCGGGCCTCTAGTATGCATATAAGATCTTTGGTTAATCTCTTCCCGCCCTCCCCCTCCCCACTTCCCTCTGAGATTCATCAGTCTGTTCCATGTTTCCATGCTTGTGCATTGAGCATCTGCCTCCTGGTGGTCAGTGCACATCATAGCTACTGGTCAAACGGTCGAATGGTCATTTAGGCTTTTATATATATAGATTATTACTACTAAATGCCAGGAATTAAGCTAAACTTTTTTTACATTGTTCTTAGACTTCCATTGACAATCATCAGCTCTCAACTGTGAAGTTAATTTTGTCGAACATTTCCTGAATCTTCACGGCAGTCAGTCACTCATCTGTCCACTTATCAAAGAACCATTAAACCTCCACCTTGTCCCAGGTGGTGTCTTCAGACCTGGATTGCAATGCGAATGATAACACCAACCTCCATGGAGTACTTACTCTGTGTTAGGCACTGTGCTAAGTGCTTTACATAATTTGACTCATTTAATCCCAACAACAGCCCTATGAGTTATATATCATATTCTTATTCTAACTGTACAAATAAGGGGAAAAGTCCAATCAGTTGAGGAACTTACCCAGTGTCAGACAGCTAATGAGTGTTGGTGCCAGCATTGTAGCCCGGCAGTTGGGCCAATGAGTCTGTGCTCTCAGCCTTACACTTGTCCTTGTGGAGCAGCATCCGGAGCAGAAGACAGACAGCAAGACAGTAACAAGCACATACCTAATACAATGTCAGGGAGCATCAACTGTCACTGGAAAGTAATATGAGGCTAGAGAGAAGGAGGAGATGAATCTTGGAATCTTGGTAGTCAGTGAATGTAAGAGGGGATTATGAGAAAGGAATAATTCCATAAAAATATGAATAATAAAAATAAAAATCCACGTGTGGAAATTTTTGTGCACCGGGCCTCTAGTATGAATAATAAAAATAAAAATCCATGTGTGGGTGAAAGGGGCAAGTTTCTCAAGCAGCATGAACATTAAGTGGGTCTGTATATTTGGAGATAGCAGGAAGGCCAGTGTGAGTAGCCTGGTATAAATATCGTATTTAGATTTGCTGCAGTGACAAAAACAAGCCCAAATCTCAGGGGCTCACAAGAGTTAACATAAATTCCTTGCTCCTTGCTCATGACACATGTTGACAGCTGCCCTGAGTTCTGTACTTTGGAAGAGGGAAAAAGCCAGCACTATCAGAAATATTGCTCTCTAACACTGCTAAGTGGCATGCCCGCATCTCTGCTCACTTTCCCCCTGGTCCAACAATACCCTGTGGCCAACTCTCACAATGGGTTAGGGAGTGATGCTTCTTGGCAAGTCATGTGACACAGGCAGAGGTGAGGTACAAGTGGGCCAGTGGCTGTCCTGAGACACAGCTCAGCAAAAACTGATCCCAGAGTAGAGGACAAGTCTTCCGCAGGCCTTGGGAAAGCCAGGTGCCCGACCTTTATCTGTGTTGAAGCTTGTCTTGGGAGCTCTCAAACCTGGGTCCCTACACAAAAGGAGCTCCTCAGACAAAGGGTTTCAAATGTGGTCACACCCCTGGTGTTCTGTTCCAGGGAGAAGTGGTACAGAGAGTTCTACCTACCTGTCAATGGTGGAGGAAGCAAGTATAGCGAAAACTTACTCTGCGTTATAATTATGGCCCTGGTATTAAAGACAAATCACTAAACATTGGAAGCTCATGCTTCTTATCTGTAAAATGATACACCACTCCCACCTCCTAGGTGACTGTTTCAACAGAGACTAGGGCTGACAACAACAGAAACACAATAAATGACCCTGAGGTTTTCTTTTCTGATGATAAAGTTTTCCTTCCTCTGACTAAGAGAGGGAGATCATGAGAGGATATGATTTAATTTCACAGAAGGCTGAGATATTACAAAACTAAATGATGCCGAGGAAGTTTCATTCTGCCCATCTTGTGGTATCCAGAGACAGTGCCCGCCTCCCAGACTTGGTCACATGTGGCATTTGCTGTGCACTGTTTCTCTCACCTTGTGATTCTTGCTTTTGTTATATACTGCAATCTGGGACCCTTTGGGGGATGTCAGACTGCCAGTTTCAGACCGATTCCTGCAGGCCAGACTGAGGGACCCCACCAGTGCACAAATCTGTGCACCAGGCCTCTAGTATGCATATAAGATCTTTGGTAAATGTCTTCTCGCCCTCTCCCCTCCTCGTTTCCCTCTGAGATTCATCAGTCTGTTCCATGTTTCCATGCACAAAGAGAATGAGTCTCCCGCCTCTCCGCTGCCAGGGCATCCTGGGATCGGCACACCCGTCATATCAATGAAGACAAGCACAAAGACATCCAGAGGAAAACAGACCCTTTCTTGCAATAAATGCCTCCAAGATTCTGTAACAGGAACCTCAGAGGCTCCCGGCATTGCTCCTATGAGACACCCACCAGACTGGCTACCCAATAGTATCCTTATATTTTCTTAATATCCTAGCACCACGCCCAGAGCAGTCACAGCCTCTGCAGATGGAGAAACTTTGTCAGAAAAGGCACTGGGGAAAGACAAAATTGCCACCACAGTGAAGGAAACTGCTCTGCTGCGGAGGAAAACAAAACATTATAAAGGAAGAGGTTCAAATGGCTTTCTCCCCCGGGACTTTAAGAGACTTGAAAATGAAAGCTGGTAGAATGATCAAGCGAGGGGGACAGAGACTATTGATCTAGAGAAGAGAGAAGGAGAAAAAAATCACAATGAAGTCACATTAGGAGAGGCGCTGATGCAAAACAGGAGAGCAGGGCAATTTTAGAAGTCTAGAGGAAGAAGAAAGAAAATGAAGGATAATGAATGCCTCTTACTTCACAGGGAAGAGAAATGGACAGGAGGAGGAGGAATGGATGGAACAGGAGGTGGATGCTTACAGCCAAACGAACCCCCTTTTCTGAGGTGGCCCAGCCGGCTAGAGAAGTTTCCACAGGCTGATGAGACCCTTATGATTAATGGTAAAACAGATACCAATCAAAACTCCACTCTACACTAATTACGTATGTGACACAGGCTCAATTATGTGCCCACATTAGGTTCTTGTTTCCACATTTAAATATTCAGTATTATTTTATCTATACAGCATATTCTTTAGGAACTTACTTAGTGTGAGCAAAAGTGTTAAGAACCATGATAGTACATAATTTGCAGGAGGAATAAGGATTAAAAGCCATAGCATGTGCTGTGCTTTGACACAGAATAATAACTGAGTCTTCAAGTGTTTACTATGTGCTGAGCATTGTTATAATTATCTGTGTAAACTGCTTTTGTGAAAGGGAGAAGCTGAGTAATTTGCTTACAGTCATACATTTCATGTAAGAAGTGGGATTTGAATGAAGGCAGTGTGGCTCCTGAGTCTGTGCTCTCAGCCGCGATTCCATGCCACCTACTGAAACCAAAATGTGGTGGTCTGAGTTCATTGTCTCGCAAAACCAAAGAATGGATTCGAGGGGGAAAAAAAAGTTAGTGGAAGCAAAGTGGTACGTTCTTCTTTCCTGCTCAGTCGGGTTGCCTTAGCAATAGGTGGCTAGCTGGGTCTAGTGTTTATTTCCCACCTGGGTCTAGTTCTAGGTCATTTTGTTTGTATCTGTGTGTTTTTTCCCCAGACAGGGCTTGGTCAGCAAGTTGTATTCTGCAAGGCTCCACTGCCCAGCCCCTGTGGTCCAGTCTCTCTCTACCTAGCCCTTCTATCTCCTCACTATGACTGAGCAAAGAGGTAGGACTTTAGCTCCGAGTCCTCAATAAGAACTTAGTAAATGTTAGCTAATGTATTTATTATTATTCTGGACCATGGCATATACAGCACTCAATGCATGCTAGGTCTTAGCATCAGATTACCAATCCCAGAATTCAGAGTCCTTTTTCTCAGTGGGGAGACAGAGCAGATGCATAAAACCTTACTTGCCTCTAAATATGTAATAATGATTGAAAAACAATTTTAAAAACACATGTACCTGAGCTTGAAAGCAAGAAAAGAAAATAATGCTACATGAAAAGGAAACTCAAATCCATAAAAATAATCAGAAGGTGCAGCTCAGATGTGCAAAGCAAGAAGGCCAAATATATACCAGAGGCTCTCCAAAATTTGCTTCTCAGCAATTGTCAACAGTCTGGCTCAAATAAATACACAAAACTTCTTAAAAAGAAAACCATACCTTGGGAACTCAGTGGGGAAATAAACAGCCTGCACAGGGCCATGGCTAGAAAAGTCACCTACACACATTGCATGTGTGTGTCCTGGGAGGGGAGGGTCAAAATGCATGCTGCTAGGAGGGAAATTAACATAAAAATTGTCCCCGAGTTTGCTAAACCTATAAGGTTCTTGCAGAGGCAAACTTAGAATCTTCTAGGTCACTTCTCCACACCCAGCACTCAAAAATCAGTGAATGTACCTTATAGAGTACAAATGGAACATTCTCAAAATTGATTACACAAAAGTGATAACAATTAAAATAGTAAAAATGATCATACATTTAGAAACTATGAAACAACACTTCCAGCTTATTAAAAGTCAAAATAAAAAAATAAAATGAAAATTATGAAATACTTAAAATGGATTAACCTTGAAAGTAAAACATTTCAGAATGAATCTAAAATTATTTTTAGAATAAAATTAGTATCTTAAAATGTATGCAATCGAACACAGAAATACTAACATTGACTGAGTTAGACGTACACCAATAAGAAAAAACAAAGCAGTTGACACTGCCTGGGGTTCTGAGACCATGGCTCTGCCAGGAGATCCCACCTTTAGAAATCCAGGTAGAGGCAGCAATGCCCCAGGCTGGTGCATTTTGTGTGCTGGCAGAGAAAGCACTGCAATGTTTGCATGTGCCCTCCACCCTGGCCTGCACTGCACTGGAGCCATGAGAGCTGCATGGGGTGGGGGGCAGAAGAGCGTGCTGTCAGAATGCAGAGAGTGGGTCCTTAGTGTGAGGCCTTGCTGACTAGCATGTGCTAAAGTCTTTCAGGTACCAGAGGTCCCTCCTTTGAATCCACTCTGTCTTGTTGGCTCTGGCACTCTGGGTCTCTGATGGGAGCGGCAGTCCTGATAATTTCTAAATTGCCTGCAGCCCTACTCTTCTGAACAAGAAGCAAAATCTAAATGAATGAGAAAATGCTCTGGAGAATGCCAGCTTTGCACCTTATTTTATGCATTACAATAAAAAGAGGCATAAGGGGCTACATGAAATCCAGTGGTGACAGATTACAGAGAGGGGAGAAATTGAAGTAGGGAAATCTTTGGAATTGGATAAAAAAGTTAAATGAATAGATACATGCTTCTTTTATGTTTGTGGGTATAGGACAGTTAGTTAACAGTTAACACAATATTAATAACAATGAGGGGTTTGTGATCTCTGCTCTGGTGCAGTGAGGGGGTCAGAACAAAAGAAACAACCCTGACATTCCAAAGGTATGTTACCTAGAAGCAAAAAGACAATAGACAGGCTCAGTTAGGTAAAGATTGACCTTTGTCAGGGAAGCTACTGGCCTAGGACATGGCTACCTGCAATGACTCGCTTTTAGTAGGAAGTTTAAATTGACCATCCTATGTGGTTACTTTAGGCCTCTGAGTTTGTAAGCCAGACATGCAGGCTTCCCCTGAGCCTCTCAGGTTTAGTATGTGGCCCCTTTTTCATCCACAGGCTCTAACAGCATACTTGGTTCATTGACTTAAATATAAACCTACAACAGGGAAAAATTTGGGGAGTGCAGCTAAAGCAGTGCTTGAAGAAAATTCATAGCTTAAGATGTGGCCTACAGTAACTGAAGCTGAGATGCCAAAATTTGCCTGATATTATAGAGAAAATATATAAGGGCTATGGGAATTTGATATGCTGGAGTGAATATACTACGAAAGACCTGCTCTTCCACTCCATAATTATGTCCCACAGGAGGAGGCCGAGGACACTCCATTTATCAAGCCTTAAAAGTCCCTTGGTGCCCTAGCTGGTTTGGTTCAGTGGATAGAGAGTTGGCCGTCAAACTGAAGGGTCTCAGGTTCGATTCTGGTCAAGAGCATGTACCTTGGTTGCAGGCTCGATCCTTGGCCCTGGTCAGGGTGTGTGTGGGAGGCCACCAATCGATATGTCTCTCGCACATCAATATTTCTCTCTCTGTGTCTCTCCTCCATCGATATGTCTCTCTCACATCAATATTTCTCTCTCTGGGTCTCTCCTCCTCCTTCTAGTCTCTCTAAAAATCAATGGAAAAATATCCTCAGGTGAGGATTAACAAAAAGTAATAAAATAAAATAAATAAATTTTAAAAAGTCTATTGGTGAGGGTAGCACTCCCATTTTTGAAGTGGTCTACAGTGGCCATTCTTTTGGCTGAGAATGATAGTGGAAAATACTACTGTTGAACTGGGTTCCATGAATTCAATGAGAATCATGGTAACTCATAGTAGCAGGGCCAAATGATTTCATTTAAGCATCACAGACTCCACATACAAAAATATTAAACAAACAAGTAGCAAAACTGT
>NW_005371777.1:60100-64843 GCF_000412655.1 Myotis brandtii | reverse complement strand
TAAATATGCAAATCAACTGAATGACCGAACAGCAGAACGACCATCCGGACGACCTTCTAGATGACCACGTTATGACACGCACTGGCGTCAGGCCAGCCAAGGCAGGTGAGATGCGATTGTTTAGGGGGAGGCGCCATTGCCCCACGATCGCCTCGCAGAGGGAGGCCCAGGCCACCGGCCAGTGGGGCAATCAATCGGGGGCTCCGTGATCACCCCAAAGAGGGAGGTCCAGGCCACCCTCTGTGGGGCAATCAATGGGGGTGGGGAGAGCTCCACGATCAATCGCCCTGCAGAGGGAGGCCCAGGCCACCGGCTGGGGGGTGACCAATTGGGCGGGGGAGGGCTCCATGATTGCCGCAAAGAGGGAGGCCCAGGCCACCCTCTGCGGGGCCATCGATTGGGGGGGCTCCATGGAACCGGGGAACCAGGGGGGTGTGGCGGTGGACGTGGGGAGTGCCAGGCCAAGACAGGTGGGGGTGGGGCGTGTGGCGGGGCTGCACAGGCCCAGCAGCCCTAGCTGTGAAGGCCTACCCTTGCATGAATTTCGTGCATCAGGCCTCTAGTATATATATAAAATGTAAACAGACTAAATAGGGAAATAAAGGAGAATTTGTCAGTTTGTTATAAAGGCTAGGACTTCCAACTATATATTTTCAACAAAGACACAGTTTAATTCTAAAAACCAGAAACATTGAAAGTAAGTGAGGGAAAGTTATGCACCAGGAAAACTGTAAGTTGGAGTGGCTAGATTGATATTAAATAAAATAGACTTAAGAGAAGCAGTACTTCCAGACTCAAACTTCAAAATGCATGAAACAAAACCAGTCCAACAGGAGAGAGAAGCAGGCTAGCCTAGAATCATTCTTGGTGATGTTAACTCATCTTTTAATAGCAACGCTATGAACAACATTGACCTAATTGATATTCATAAAGCATTGCACAAAACAATTACAGAATAGACATCTTTTAAAGAGCACATGGAAATTTCAAAAAGAAAGCCATATAATGATGATTGAATAGGTCTCAATAATTTTTATTTTAAAATGGTACAGTTTCTTCTCTTATCACAATAGAATGAAATTTTAAAAATATCAATAAGGAATCTAGGAAGCACCATATATTTTGTAAGTAACTATTTTCTTTTAAATACACATGAATCAAAAAAGAAATCACAAGAAAGAAGTAAAAAATATTTTGAACTTACTAAAATGAAAATATAGCCTGGCTGATGTAGCTCAATGGCTGAGCGTCGACCTATGAACCAGGAAGTCACAGTTTGATTCCTGGTCAGGGCACATGCAGGGTTTGCTGGCTGGATAGCCAGTGGAGGGGAGTGGCCAATCAATGATCTCTCTCATCATTGATGTTTCTGTATCTCTCTACCTCTCCCTTCCTTTCTGAAATCAATAAAAATATGTTTTTAAAAAAGAAATTACACATAGAAAAATTTAAAGTAGTGCTAGAGGAGAACTTATGACATGAAATACTCATATTAGAAAATAAGAAAAGTTTAAAATCAGTTTTCACTGAATCTAGAAAAAAGTTTCCACTTAAGAATCTCAAGAAAAGAATCAAATTAACCATAAAATGGAGACAATAATAGTGATGAGAGCCCAATAATGAAATGGAAACATGTAACAACAGAGAAAATTAAGGAACTTGAAGTTAGTCTTTGGAAAAATTAATACTATTGAGAGAGAGAGAGAGAGAGAGAGAGAGAGAGAGAGAGAAAGAGAGAAAAGTGGGAAGGAGAAAGAGATAATTATCAATAACAGAAATAAAAACAAGCTATCATTACAGATTCTACTGCTTTTAAAAGGATAATGAGAAAATAGTACAAACAATTGTGTATGCTAAGATTTGACAATTTGGATGGTATGGCCAAATTTTAAAAATAAAAACAAAAGCATAATATATCAGGTAGACTTAATTAAAGGGTTACAAGGTCAGTTTAGCAGTTGCAATTTAGGCAGTATATTCCCGTTGCTAAGATTACAACAGTAGTGGATAACTGAAAGGACGCACAGACTTCACAAGCCACACTTAGGTCATGCAAGGAATGCACTACAGCAGGCGAAAGAGTGAGTGTTGAGGCCAGTCTCAGGGTCCAAGAACCTAGGCGCAGTGTCCAAGAACCTAGATCTTTCTTATTGGCATAAAGATGTGCTCCACCTGTGGATTAAACCACGGAAATCTGTGCAGTGAAACTTGCCTTCAGGAGAGTTTTCTAGACTTTCTAACAGAGGTTTTTATGCTCCTCTGGCCAAATGAGACTCTAACTGATAATGAAGTATGCATCATTAATACACCAGCTCAAGGTGTTGCCAGGGGAATTTCAGATATTAAACTTCACACACAAAAAAATCACTACTTATGCCAGTGAGACTCATCTTTGTCAAGAGTCAGTGCCAAATTTCCAGGTGTCCTTGCATATAAACATACTATCCTGACCCAGCTATAAAATAACTCTATCCTTTACATCCTGATTAACATAATGAAGAAAAAGAGCATATTATCTGATCAAGAGAGGCAGAAAAACATTTGGAGAGGGACTTTTATCAAAGGTATATAAAAAATTTCTATAACTGCAGTAGACTTAAACATAAACTCCCACACTAGGTGTATAAATGCCCAATAATCACATAAAGAAGTGCTCAATATTAATAGTAATCAGAAAACTGCAATTAAAACCATGTTAAGAAAATACTTCATACTCACTAGAATGGCTATAATTTTGAAAGCCAACCACCCCAATAATGAATAAAATGTGGAGCAAATTGAACTCTCATACTACATTGTACATTGCTGGTAGGTCAGTAAATGGTTCAATCATTTTAGAAAACTGGCATTTTCTTTCAAAGATAAATGAACATCTAACCTATGATCCAATGATTCTAGGGATTTATTCAAGAGAAATGAAAATATGTGTCCATAGCCTGTTTGGCTCAGAGATTTGTCCCTTGGACTGAGGGTCGTGGGTTTGGTTCTGGTCAAGGCATGTGCCTCTGTTGCAGGCTTGATCCCGCACTGGCCAGGGCATATGCAGGAGGCAACCTATTGACATGTCTCTCTCACATTATGTTTCTCTGTCTCTGTCTCTCCCCCTTCCTTCCACTCTCTCTAAAACAAAACAAAACAAAGCAAAGCAAAACAAAAGAAAACAAAACAAAAAAACCCAAAACAAAACAAAATAATGTGAAAAATACCCTTGGGTGAGGATTAACAACAATAATTTAAAAAAAGGGGGATTTGTTCACACAAATTGATACATTAGGATACTTCTCAGTGCTACAAGAGGTTGAACTATTGGAACACGCTATAACATGCATGAATCTCTAAAACACTAGTTAGAAGAAAGAAGCTATACATAACAGGGTGCATACTACACAATTCTGCTTATGTGACGTTTAAGACGGGGCAAAACTAATCTACATGATATAAACCAGAAAACTAGTTGCCTAGGGTTACATCTGGGGCATTTCTAAAGTGATTGATTGTTCCCTATCTTAGACTGTGAAGATAGGTTTAGCATTTGCCAAAAAATTCATTGGATTATGCACTTAAGATCTGTGTATTTCACTGTCAGAAAATTTTATCTCAATAAGAATAAACAAACTTTTAGAAAGACAAATACTAGTAAAATGCAATATGTGGAAAGAAAGATGGCAGACAACAAATACTATATTTATGTAAAGTTTGAACCAAACAAAATTTATAGTTGCCTTTTGGGATTGGAGAAATACAGGAAAATATTATGAGGAAACTTTCTGGAGTGTTAGAAATAAAAAAAAAAGTTTTATATTTTGATTGTGATGGTGGTTACATGGGTACATATATCTGTCAATACTCATCAAAATGTACACATAAGATCTATGGCTTTCACTAATATTAATTTAACCATAATAAAAAGGACATTTAAACCTTAAATATACATTAGAAAAGAGAAAGTTTTAAAATCATTGTTCTATATATTGACCTCAAGAGGCCAAAGAACAGCACATTAAATTCAAATATTGTACAAAGAACAAAGTAAAACAGATAAGAACAGAAGTTAATGATGTAGAAAACAACCAACAGTAGAGAGAATGAACAAAATCAATAGGGTTTTTTTAAGGAAAAAAACATTACATTGACAAACCTCTGCCAAAATTGATGAGAGAAAACAAATCATCAGTATCAGGTAAAAAGAGGAACATAAATATAGAATCTTCAAACATTAAAAATAATCACAAGAACATTATTTGAAAAAAAAATTAATTCCAAATACATAAACAAGTTCCTAGGAATACAATTTATAAGAGGTGACAATAGAAAAAGATACTTTAATAATTTATATAAAATTATAAAAGAGAAACTCTAATTTAAAATATTTCTACAAATAAACTTTTCAGTTCCAGATAGTTTTATTAGTGATTTTTTTCAAACATGTAAGAAAAATATAGTACCTAAATATGCACAAACTACCACTTGAGAAAAGATAACCCGCTTATCAACTTATTCTGTGAGATCTGAATAACCTTGATATAAAATCATGAAGAGGATATTATAAATTAGAAAAATAACAGGACAGTCTCTTTCTTGCAGATATAACTAAAATACTAAAAATAAAACCAATCCTATATAATAAAAGCCTAATATGCTATGTGTCCAGTCAACCAGTTGGCTGTTCAACCAATCAAAGCGTAATATGCTAATGATATGCTAAGGCTGCTCAACTGCTCCCTATGACATGCACTGACCACT
>NW_005371777.1:54460-59779 GCF_000412655.1 Myotis brandtii | reverse complement strand
GCAGCAAGCAAGCCTTGTGCTCGCTTCAGTGCCTGGCTGCCGGCCGCCATCTTGGCTGACAGTTAATTTGCATATACTCACTGATTAGCCAATGAAAAGGGTAGCGGTCGTACGCTAATTACCATGTTTCTCTTTTATTAGTGTAGATTATAAAAGAGAAACTCTAATTTAAAATATTTCTACAAATAAACTTTTCAGTTCTAGATAGTTTTATTAGTGATTTTTTTTCAAATATGTAAGAAAAATATAGTACCTAAATATGCACAAACTACCACTTGAGAAAAGATAACCCGCTTATCAACTTATTCTGTGAGATCTGAATAACCTTGATATAAAATCATGAAGAGGATATTATAAATTAGAAAAATAACAGGACAGTCTCTTTCTTGCAGATATAACTAAAATACTAAAAATAAAACCAATCCTATATAATAAAAGCCTAATATGCTATGTGTCCAGTCAACCAGTTGGCTGTTCAACCAATCAAAGCGTAATATGCTAATGATATGCTAAGGCTGCTCAACTGCTCCCTATGACATGCACTGACCACTGGGGGCAGATTGTCAATGCAGGAGCTGCCCTCTGGTGGTCAATTCGCTCCCACAGGGGGAGCGCCATTCAGCCAGGCTCATAGCTGGCGAGTGCAGCAGTGGTGGCGGGAGCCTCTCCCATCTCCATGGCAGTTTGACATTCCCCGAGGGCTCCCAGAATGTGAGAGGGTGCAGGCCGGGCTGAGGGACCCCTCCCCCCCCCGAGTGCACAAATTTTGTGCACTGGGCCTCTAGTGATTATATAGTGAGACATTCAAGCAATTGCATAGATTAAGGACACGTATTTTCAGTGTGGCCAACTTTACAATTTTCCAGAAATGCAAAGTTTGTTTTACATGTCAAAAATCAATTAATACATTCATAATATTAACTGAACTTTTACAAATCAATAAGAAAAAAATAGAAATTAAAAAACAGACAAAAAACCTATCAGGTACTTCACAAAGAGAATAACCAAGTAACATACATGTATGAAAAGTAGCTCAACTATTTTATTAACAGTATATACACAAGAGAATTACTAAAATTAACAAAAAGATAGCCAATTGCCAATCTTTGTACAAAATGTGAAGCAATGGGAATTTGTCCACACTGACAGTGAGAGAGTAAATTGTACAAGTACTTTGGTAAACTAATTGATAGTATCTATCAGGAGCCAGGAGGTGCAAGGCCTGGCCTGGGCTCTTACCCTGCCCGCTGTGCCCAGCAGCACCAGCAGGTGGGCCATGGTGTGCAGCGGGGCACTGGGCCACAGACTGGAGGGGAAGCAAGCCAAGAGGGCAAAGCCCCATGCCAGCCAGGGCCCCAAGCAGCATGGGCGTGGCCGGAGCTGGAAACCCTGGCTGGGTGGGTGCGCCTTTTCGACCTTGGCCTTGGAATTCTGTGGGAAACCAGTGTACTAGCTACCAGCATGTCAGAGGTCAGTTCCGCATCAAGAGAGAGGACTTCAAGAAAGGATGTGGCGGAAAGTAGCATGGCCACAGGAGGGATGGGAAATGTTGTGGCCATCTTCGGGAAACACAGCTGCCATGGTCTTCAGTAACTATGAACAGATAATCTTTGGTCTCAGCTCTACAGAAGAGGAAGCTGAGACTCAAAGAAGGGAGCCTTGCACAACACCTCACCCACTTCTCATACCTGACCCTGTGCAGCATTGTTTTCATTGAAAGTAGAGGATCCAAAATGTTTTAGATCTTTGCTATTTTAGGCAGGAAAGAATTTAGCACAGGGAACTGGTGCTTGGGAAATCATTGGAAAGCTGGAGGAGTGGGTATTAGGCTGGGCCCCCAGGAAAGACTCCCTGCACAGTGGGAGGAGCTGCCCCCTCAGCCACAACTGAATCCTAGGATACTCTGGCATAGCTGTGACCTGGGGATGGGGAAACTGCTGCCCCTGCAAATGCCCTCCAGCTCCCACAAAACAGGTCACTGGGCACTGCCTCTGCCACAACTGCCTGTGCACAGCCTGGATTCCACTGCAGAAAACCTCCATATCTCTGCAAACATGATCACCAGCAGCAAACAGCCCAAACTGTGGGAAGATGCCTCTGACCCACTTCTGCCTTAAAAATATTGTGCAAGCACATCCAATCGGCAAAAACGAATTCATATCCAGGAACCTAGCTGCAAAGGAGTTTGGGCAATTTCAGACTTTTGTCTAGGAGTAAAATCTTGCCAATGTACTTCATGTGCCTGGTATTGATAAAAATGGGGCCTGGCTGGTAGGGCTCAGTGGTTGAGCATTGATCTATGAACCAGGAGGTCACGATATGATTCCCGGTCAGATTTTGGGCTTGATCCTCAGTAGGGGCGTGCAGGAGGCAGCTGATCAATGATTCTTATCATTGATGTTTCTATCTCTCCCTCTTCCTCTCTCTGAAATCAATAAATATATTTTTTAAATGGGGTCATGCTGTATATATGTGTTTTAATGAGTTTTTCACTTCATAGATCACTAATGTCTTTCCTGTTAAAACCATACTTACAGAAGACTAGAGGCCCAGTGCACAAAATTCGTGCACTCGGGGGGCCCCTCAGCCTGGATTGTGAGAAGGCGCATGCCAGGCTGAGGGAACCCACCAGTGCATGATCGGGGCTGAGGAGGGACATGGGAGGTTGGACAGCTGGGGAGGGACCACAGGAGGGGTCCAGGGCGTGTCTGGCCTGTCTCACTCAGTCCTGATCGGCCAGACCCTAGCAGCAAGCTAAACTACTGGTTGGAGCATCTGCCCCCTGATAGTCAGTGCACATCATAGTGACTGGTCAACTGGTTACTGTCTGCCCCCTGGTGGTCAGTGCAGATCATAGAGAGTGGTTGAGCGGCCTTAGCATATCATTAGCATATTATGCTTTGATTGGTTGAATGGCCAACTGGATGACTGGACACTTAGCATATTAGGCTTTTATTATATAGGATTATTTATTTATCATTCATTTTAATTGATCTCAGAGAGAAGAAGGGAGAGAGAGGGAAACATTGTTCCATTGTTTCCAGCACTCACTGGACTGGGTATTGAATCTGCAACCTGGGCATGTGCCCTGCCTGGCAATTGATCCACCACTTTCTGGTGTATGGGACGATGCTATGCTAGTACCCTGACCCCAAATTACAGCCTCCAGAACTGTGAGAAAAATACATTTCTGTTTCTTAAGCCACACAAATATATTATATTTTGTTATGGCTGTCTGAGCTGACTAATCCTATAAAATAAAAGCCCAATGACTGAATGGCAGAACAACTGGAACAACCTGAAAAAACATGGCCCCTCGCTCCAGCTTGCCCTGCCCCCGATTGGCCCCCATTGGGGCGGGCCAACTGGATCCCACCAGTGCACAAATTCATGCACCGGGCCTCTGGTATAAATATATGCAGTAGGGACATGTACATGAATGTTCATCATAGCACTACTTACAATAGTCCCCAAATTTTCATCATTAATGGAAAGGAGAAAAAATTGTGGTTTATTTATACAATGGAATATTATTCCACAATGAAAACAACTACTTCTATGTGCAATAAGGTGGGTAAATCTCATAAACTTATATTTAGGAAATGAAGCCAAAGACAAAGTGTATGTTCCACATGCTTCTACTTTATTAAATATATAAACAGATGAAATGACTCTATCACAAGTGAAAATCAAAATAGTGGTTACCTTTGGGCGCATTAGTAGAAAACAGGGAGTACAAGGAAGACTTGAGGGTCCCTGGTATATTTTAATCTGGGTTGTGCTTACATAGGTGTAAACATTTTGTAAAATTAATCTAGGTATATAATTATAATGTGTGATCTTTTCTATATCTATGGTGTATTTCATTAAAAAAGATTTTACAAATAAAAGTGACAATACTAAGGTAACCATGAATTGTAAGTTCCCAGTCACTTTGGTATATTCTACCAAGAATACATTTTTTTTTTTAGACCTCTGTTGCTACGATAGAGGAAGAATGTATTGAACTCTAGGACCCACTTGTAAGATTTTCAAAATACTGTGGTCATAACACACAGTCATTTCAGCAATCCCAGTCTTCCTTTTTTTATATATCCTCAGCAATGGTTGCTTTTAATTTAGAATAGAAAAGAAGCAAGACATTTTCCATTTTTTCTAGCTCATCAGGAAAGACAGATCTTTCAGTTCAAGGAAAAAAAATTAATTTTCTTCTCAAATTCTTTGTTTTTGTTGGTTTGATTTCAGAGTTCAATACAAATGATGTTTATATGCCCAATTTACCAAATAATGATTATTATCATAGCTTTTTTTTTTCATATCCTGGTAAAGTACTGTAAGGAGGTCCAATGTGGTAAAGAGAACACCAGAGAATCCCTAAGAAAGAATTCCTTTTTGTAGGTCTAAGGGTGTGGGCATGTGAGAAGGCACCCCCAACTGGTGAGATAAGAACTCAGGCTTTAGGGTGAATTAAATCTCAACATAGGGAATCTCAGGAGTCTATTAAGAATGGGGTGTCAGAAATCTCAGTGCTGTTAAAGTGTGACTGGAGCAAAAAATGCAGTAGGATAGGGTAGGAGGATGGGGAAAGTGATGAGGCAAGAAAGGTTGGCTGAGATCAATTTTGAGGAGATCAAAAATGTCATGTTAAATTATTTAGACTTAACTTTTTTTTGACAATTGGGGTGGGAGAATAGTAATAAGAAAATACCCGAGTTTTAAAAAATTCTCTATTAGTTCAGATTAAAGCAGCTCTGTATTTAAACTGCTTGTCTATCTCCTGAGAAATGGCTAATCTGGTTTTTGAAAATCCACTTTGGAAGATGTTGAATATTAAGGCTTTGGAAATACTTCACATTAATATTTCAAAAGAGATTTTGGTAGCTTATATTTATGATAAAATCTTTCATTAATGTGAAATTTTTAATAAAATATTTCTCCCCCAAATAAATTTTCTACAAGGATATCTATATATATAAAAGCCTAAGTGACTGTCCAACTGTTTGACCATCTAACCAGTAGCTATGACATGCACTGGCCACCAGGGGGCAGATGCTTAATGCACGAGCTGCCGAGCTGTGGTGACATGGCAGCTGCAGTTCTCAGGTGACGCACCCGGAACCAGAGAGGAGGGAGCCCGATTCTGGGGTATGTCACCTGAGAACTGCCCTCTCAAAATCTGGGACCCCTCGAGGGAAGTCGAGAGCTTGCTTCGGCCCTATTCCCACAGGCCAGGCCAAGGGACCCCACCTGTGCATGAATCCGTGCACCAGGCCTCTAGTTTTTATATGATAGTACTAGTGGCCTGGTGCACAAAATTTG
>NW_005371777.1:52394-54220 GCF_000412655.1 Myotis brandtii | reverse complement strand
CTCCCCCCCAACTGCCCCCCCTTGCTGGCCTGATCACCCCCAACTGCCTCCCTGCCAGCCTGCTCCTCCCAACTGCTCCCTGCTTCTTGGCCCCAACTGCACACCCCTGTTGGCCTGATCGCCCCCAACAGCCCCCCGCACTGGCCTGCTCATCCCCAACTGCCCCAGCCGGCTCCGTGGCTGCTGCCCAGACAAAGCCGACATGCTTGCCCCAAATTGCCCCTCCTGACCTGATGGCCCCTAACTGCCTCTGCCTCAGCCCTGCCACTATGGCTTTGTCTGGGTGGCAGCCACGGAGCCAGCTGGGGCGACCAAGGAAACCAAGACCCCGCCTCCTGCCCGCTCTCTGGCCAGCTCTGTGGCTCTGGCCGGCGCCACCATCTTTGTCACATCAATTTGCATATTCCCTCCTTATTGGCTGTGGGCGCTGCCATCTTTATCATGAAGTGATGGTTAATTTGCATATTACTCTTTTATTAGATAGGATTAATTATAATTTGAGTTTGTTTTATGGACTCAGATTAGAAACAATGGATACCAATTGTTCAAGATGAGTTTCCAAAAGTGTTTGAAGTAAATTTAGTCTGTCCTGTTTTAATACCTCCTTTCCCTACAGTATATGGCTATGTTCAAGAGAGAAGGAGATGCTCAACATAATTTTTCTTTTGTTTTCAACAAACTATTTGTAAGTACTCAACTACATGCTACAGATATGTTTGTTGTTGGAAATACAATAAAAAGTAAGTAATGACTCCTGATCTGTCCTTGGTCCATTATTAAATCCTGTTTTTGTTTTTCCTAATACTTTCTTATACCAATGTCTTCAAGGCTTATATCTTGGCCTTCCCTTCTTATTCTAGTAAACCATCTACTCTAAATAAACACAACTTTCTAACTGCTTTACTTTTCTTAGGCAATTGAAGATAATTAGTTGGAACCACTCTGTTCTCTACTGAATTCCCTTTCCCAAGATTATTTCAAGTCTTCATATTCCTCAAAATTCTGATTCTTTTACCTTTTCCTTAATTTTCAAATGAGGATTGGCCATAAGATTGGACCTTCCTCAATTTATCAACCTCTATCTGCACCAATTCTCTCTCTTTCTCTCTCTCCCCTATTAGGAGATATCCATCCTTCTATTTATGGCTAGTCCATTGAGCCTCTTTGTTCAAAGTCTTTGCTCTCTTCCTTCTCAGGAAACTTACACCTATATTACTCCTTCATTTTTTTTATTTCAACTCTGCATATCATAACAGATTTAACATAAAGCCAAGCCAAAGCAAAAAATCTAGGCTCTATTCCTCACTTTAGCTGTGCTTTATCTTTCTCATTTTTATAAATAAAACAATGTGTATAAACTGTACAGCATGATGTTTTGAGGGGCTTTTAAATTTTTTTCAGCTTTATTGAGGTATAATTGACAAATTATATAACTTGATGTTTTGATATACATATACATAGTGAAATGATTACTACAGTTAAGTTAATTAACATATCTATCTCCTCACATAGTTACCTTTTTTTTTTTCTTTTGGTGTGTCCTGACATCTACTCTCTTAGAAAATCTCCAGTATATGATACAGTATTATTAATCACTAGAGGCCCGGTGCATGAAATTTGTGCATGGGGGGGGGGTGTCCTCAGTCCAGCCTGAACCCTCTCCAATCTGGGACATCCCTCTCATAATCCAGGACTGCTGGCTCCCAACCACTCACCTGCCTGCCTGATTGCCCCTAACTGCTTCTGCCTGCCAGCCTGATCACCCCCTAACCACTCCCCTGCCAGCCTCATTGATGTCTAACTGCTCTCTTGCCAGCCTGATTGAC
>NW_005371777.1:45534-52142 GCF_000412655.1 Myotis brandtii | reverse complement strand
AGGCCTGGTCCCCCTCAATGGCCCTTCCCTGCAGGCCTGGGTTGCCCCCAACTGCCCTCCCCTGCAGGCCTGATCACCCCCAACTGCCCTCCCTTGCAGGCCTGGTCCCTCCCAACTGCCCTCCTCTGCTGACCATCTTGTGGTGGCCATCTTGTGTCCACATGGGGGTGGCCATCTTGTGTGTTGGAGTGATGGTCAATTTGCATATTACCTCTTTATTATATAGGATAGTCACATGATGTACATTAGATCTTTAGAACTTTTTCATCCTATATAACTGCAACTTTGCACTCTTTGACCAACATCCCCATAGTTCCCATAGCCTCCTTACCCCTAGTAACTACTATTCTAGGCTCTGCTTAATGAATTTAACTGATTCCACATGTAAGTGAGATTATGTAGTATTTTTCTCCTATGTTGTCTGGTTTATTTTACTTAGCATAATGTCATCCAGGTTCATCCACATTGTCACAGATTACAGAATCTCCTTTATTTAAGGGTGGATGTATAAAGGAATCGCTATTTATGTACTCATCAGTGGACAGACAACTAGGCTGTCTCTATGTCTTGGCTACTGTGAATAATGCTGCAGTAAATGGAACACAAATATCTTTTCAAGTACAGATTTTATTTTCTTTGGATGAATACCCAGAAGTGGAGTTGCTAGGTCATATGGTAGTTTCATTTTACATTTTTCAGAAACCATGCTGTTTTTCATAATGGCAATACCAATTTACATTCCTACCAATAGCACACAAGGTTCCCTTTCTCCAACTTTCTCTTCATACTTTTGACTTTTTTATTATACCCATTTTAACAGAGGTGAGGTGGTATGTCACTGTGTTATTTTTTTCTTCCACTGCAGTTTTTATTTGTTTCCCTGATTAGTGATGTTGAACACTATTTCATATGCATGTTGGCCATTTGTATGTCTTTTTTGGAAAACATGTTTACTCAGATTCTTGCCCCTTTTAATCAGGGTTTTTGATTGTTTTGTTATTGAGTTGTACAAATTCCTTATATATATTTTGGATATCAACCACTTATCAGGTCTGTGGTTTGCAAATATTTTCTCCCATTTCATAGATTGCCTTTTTTCTTTTGTTGATGGTTTTCTTTGCTGAGTACCAGCTTTTTAATTTGATGTAGTACCATATTTATTTTTGTTTTAGTTTCTTATGCTTTTTGTGTCATATAAAAAAATTAGTGCTAATCCAATTACCAAAGAGCTTTTTGCCTATGTTTTCTTCTTGACATTTTATGGTTTCAGGTCTTGCATTTAAGTCTTTAATCTGAGTTGATTTTTATTCATGGTATAAGGTAAGGACCCAATTTAATATTTTTTGCTTGTAGATATCTAGTTTCCCCAACAACATGTATTAAGAGAATATTCTTTGTCCATTGTGTGTTCTTGAAGTCCACACTTGTTGTAAATTAGTTGACCACATGTGCTTGGTTTATTTCCCGGCTGTTTTTATGCCAGCACCATGCTGTTTTGATTATTATGACTTTTTGCTTGTTTTTTTGTTGTTTTCTTTTTTAAAAATAGATTTTATTGATTTTTTACAGAGAGGAAGGGAGAGGGATAGAGAGTTAGAAACATCGATGAGAGAGAAACATTAATCAGCTGCCTCCTGTACACCCCCTACTGGGGATGTGCCCGCAACCAAAATACATGCCCTTGACCAGAATTGAACCTGGGACTCTTCAGTCTGCAGGCCGACACTCTATCCACTGAGGCAAACCAGTTAGGGCTTGTCTGTTTTTTCTATTACCATTTACCTCTCCATACCTTCTTTCACCTTCTCGCTCTCTCTCCCCCTGCAACCTCCACACTGTTATTCATGTTCATGAGTTCTTTTTCTGTGTTTTTTGTTTATTACTATAACTTTGTAATATCATTTGAAATCAGAAAGTGTGTTACCATCAATTTTGTTTTTATTCCTCATGATTGCTTTAGTTATTCAGGGTCTTTCATGGTTCCATATGAATTTTAGGATTTTCTATTTCTGTAAAAAATGCCAGTGGAATTTTGATAAGGATTGAATTGCTCTATCAATTACATTGGGTAGTATGAACATTTTAATATATTAATTCTTCCAATTCATTAACATCGGATATTGTTCCATTTATGTGTGTCTTCTACAATTCTTTCATCACTGTCTTATTGCTTTCAGTGTACAGATCTTTCACCTCCTTGGTTAAATTTATTCCTAAGTATCTCATTCTTTTTGATGCCATTATAAATGGAACCGTTTTCTTCATTTCTTTTCAGTAAAGTTGCAGGAAACCAAATTCACATATAAGAATCAGTAGTGTTTCTTTATACCAACAGCAATCTATCTGAAAAGAATATCTTTCTCCTTCTATTCATTCTAATTCATTCTGATTTCCTGAAAGAGAAAGGCATATATTTTCTCAATTTCTCCTACACTTTCATTAATTTATACCTGCACTTATTTATCAAATTCTACTTTAAGACCATCAAAGACCTCCATGCCTCAATTCCAACAGATATATTTTATTGTTCTCATTTTACTTAATCATCCATGGAATTCCAAAAATTGAATATAATTTATTTCTTGAAACTTGTTTCCTTTAACCAATCACTCTCCTGGTCTTTCTTGTATTACTCTAGACTTTCCCAGGATACTTTAACCAACCCAATATCCCTTATATGAGTTCTGACTATTAGAATTCTTCAGGCTCTAACTTTAGGAGTAGAGTTTTAGGCTCAAGCTCTTGTCAGTCGGCTTTCTTCCACTTGGATTCAATGTATCAAGGAGTATGCTATTACTTGTATGCTTTTAATCCTCACTTTTCATCACTAGCCAAGACTCTTTTTCTAAATCACAAATTCATATATACGACATTTTCTTGACATCTCCACTTAGAGATCTAATGACAATTTCCAACGCATGAAGTCCTCCTGTGTCTCATCTTTGGTCAATCTCCTGCATCCCTTTCTTAGTGAATCTAAACTGAATCACCTTCTTCCTACTTGCAATATCAAAACCCAAACAACTTTTTCTCCTAATAACTTTTAGAACCACTGAGTAAATGACTAGTGTTATTCACACCAGAGCTCTAATGAATGGCCTAAAAGAGTGTGTAAAATGCTGGGAGCTGATACAGGAAATAATATGTAGTTAAATCTGACTTTGAAAGAGAAACTAAATTAATTTTTTGACTTTAGCTTTTATATAAGCCTTGGATGTGCTTATATTTCTTGAGGTTTGTTTGCTTCTTTGTTTGTCTTGGCAAGGAAGTGACTCAGTTCCTGAATTGTGATCCAGTCTTCTATACTGCTTTGCTCTGAGGATCAACTCTGTGGTGGTGTTCTTTGGTTAATTTACTTGCTGACACTTTGTATTCTCTCATTCTATAGAAATAAATATTTGACTCTCATATAGAATTCTGGATCAGAAACATGATGAACTCAAAGGTGGATACAAGGGAAATGGTTTCTAGGCAACTATAGCGTCTATTTTAGTGATGGTTCAATGACAATTTGAGTCATCTGACAGTTTCATAGCTTATGGATAGAGTTCTAAGCTTTATGCTTCTAAAAGCTCTCTCCAAAGAACTATGTTCTTTGATCTAAATGGTTATACAGGTTAATTCTGCTTAATGATGTTCCCAGGGACATGGCATTGCTTCTTAAAAAGGAAACCAATGGTAAGTTTACTGAATATGGGCACCATGGGAAGTTTTATTCCTCTATCAAGTAACATTTGAGAAATGTGGTGTTTGCACACTATTTTGTATGTATATTTATAGCAAGAACTAGAATAATATTTAAAGCTATATAACCTTACGTCCCACAGCTCTCATTTCTGTGCCCCCCTTCACAGTAAAATGTCTCAAAAGCTATTAATGATAATGATTATAATAGAAATAATAATAACTAATATTTATTGAAAGCCTACTATATATTAAGTATTTTGCTAAGGGTTCACATATAGTACTTCATTTAATTTTCACAGAACATCATTGAAGTAGAACATTGATTAACAGCTATATTATTGCTATATTGTTAATAGCTGTATGTTCTAGATGAGAAAATTTAGGATTAGCAAGGTTAAATAATTTGCCCAAGTTTTCCAAGTTACAGTGACTTCACAGTTTACAATCCTCACCTTTAGCCTATTTTACCTAAAAAGAATTGTCCATCCAAGGTAACACTTCTCTCTCTCTCTCTCTCTCTCTCTCTCTGCTGTCTGGTTTGTATTCATATACCTCCACTAATCTGTTGTCTTTAAGTGATCAGCAAACCCTATGCTGCCAAATCCAATGTCTTCCTCCTCAACTTCCAGAACTTCTTTGGAATTTAAAACACAAAATCTTCTTTTACATTCAGTATTCTTCCTTGGCTCTGTGACCAGCACACCACTTTGTTGTTTTTCTGTCTCCTTTCTTTACATTTTTCCTCTTTTATCCAAATTCTAGATGTTGGAGTGTTCCAGGGAATGGTTTTCTTCTCTTTATTTGACATTTTTTTGGGTTATTTTATTTACTCACAGAGCCTATATGACACCTTTATTCTGACAAATTCTTGATCTATACCTTTAGACTTTACTTCATCTAGATTTTCTGTTAAAGTCCAGATATGCATTTCCAAGTGTCCACCTGAACTTTCCATTGAAGATCTAATAATACCTCCAGCTCAAGCTGACTAAGCAAAATTTTTCAATCCTGTCCATTTTCCCCAAATGTGCTTAGCCTGCAGACCTCTTCACCTCAATTACTGACAACTACTTCTTTCACGGAGCTCAGGCCAAAACCTGGAAATCTTCATTGACTGCTCTCTTTCATGTATATTCATATCCAAAGTGTCAGGAAATCTTGCCGGATTTACATTCAGAATGTATTTAACATTGGATCACATATTACCACCTTCTCTGCTATCATACTGACCCAAATCAACATAATCTGTGGGCTGAATTTCTGCAATAGTGTTTAAATGGGCTTCATGCTTCCAAAACCTTGCCACAACAACTCAAATGGTCTCTTTTCAACACAGCAGCTGGAGTTGTAAAAATCAAGCAACAAAAGTCATCACTTCACTCAAATTCTTCCAATATTTCCTTGACTTGCTCAGTGTACATGACCAAGGTCTACAACAACTCTGCATCATTTATGCCCCTTCTACTCCTCTGACCTTATCTTCTATTTTTTTCCCCTTTGACTTTGCTGCAGCCACATGAATATACTTCCTTACTGTGTCCTGTATCAGGCATGCGCATGCCTCAGCACTGGTTTTGCACTGGCTGTTCCCT
Organism: Myotis brandtii; assembly: GCF_000412655.1. NCBI lineage: Eukaryota > Metazoa > Chordata > Mammalia > Chiroptera > Vespertilionidae > Myotis > Myotis brandtii. The sequence goes on along the minus strand of NW_005371777.1, from coordinate 46,863 downwards.
CTTCTTGGAACTCTCCTCTTCAGATTGCTAAGTGGTTAGGTCTCTTAATTCCTTCTAGTGTTTGCTCAAATTGTATCTTCTCCAAGAGGCTTACCTTGACCATCCTAGTTAAAAGTGAAACTTACGTCCTACCCACCTCTTCAAATTCTCTGTGTTGCCCTCCTTTTCATAATGATTTTTAACTCCTAACAGATCACCTGATTTAATATTTTTATTGTTTATTCTTTAACTGTCTCTCAAGGCCACAATAGCAGGGATTTATGTGTTTTGTTCACTGATGTATCCCAAATGCCTAAAACAGTGTCTGACATACAGTGGTATATACAGAGTTAATATATACACTGAGTGGCCAGATTATTATGACCGGCCAGATTATTATGACCACCCCATCAGTACAATGAAGTGAATTAGTTATGCAAATAATAATAATAATAATAATAATAAAACCTTGAGAGTATTTGCTTAGGAAGTTTTCAATATTCAGTATTTTTGGAAGTGTCAATGAAGTACTGATGGGGTGGTCATAATAATCTGGCCACTCAGTGTAGGCCTGATGCACTAAATTTGTGCAAGAGTAGGCCTTTGCAGCAGCGGCTGCCTCTATCCCTCCCTCACAGCCCAGATGTCTGCCTTGATCCTCCATCATAACTGCAGGCAGCTGCCTGGATCCCTCCTGGATCCCTCCCTCACAGCCCCGGTGGCTGTTTCAATCCCATGGCTCCAGCCCTGGCTTCATCCAGGAAGGACATCTGGTCTAATTAGCATAATACACACACACACACACACACACACACACACACACACACACAGTGGAAGAAAAAAGGCCATTATGACCACCCCATCAGTACAATGAAGTGAATTAGTTATGCAAATAATAATAATAATAATAATAATAAAACCTTGAGAGTATTTGCTTAGGATGTTTTCAATATTCAGTATTTTTGGAAGTGTCAATGAAGTACTGATGGGGTGGTCATAATAATATGGCCACTCAGTGTAGGCCTGATGCACTAAATTTGTGCAAGAGTAGGCCTTTGCAACAGCGGCTGCCTCTATCCCTCCCTCACAGCCAAGGTGGCTGCCTTGATCCTCCATCATAACTGCAGGCAGCTGCTTGGAATTAGTAGGTATTCAAAGTGTGTATACATTTTGGGGGGACACCCTGCATATCTCTAGTCAGTGGTGAAAGAAACCAACAGCAGATTTGGAACCCCCAGACAGGGAACCTTGCTCACTCCCCACATGTCTCCCCACTTCACTTTCCACCTTCGTGGGCAGCAGGAGAATCAACATTTTCTCTCATTAATTCGGAAAAGCACGTCCTGTCAC
>NW_005371777.1:40994-45034 GCF_000412655.1 Myotis brandtii | reverse complement strand
AGGCCGGGCTGAGGGACCCCCCCCCCCGAGTGCACAAATTTTGCACCGCGCCTCTAGTATTTAATAATTCTAAAGCAATGACAACAAAGGTTTTAAATGCTTGTAAGCGTGCACTTATCTTTTCTATGGTTATCATGCAGCTGTAGCTAAGGAAACTTCATTGACCTGGTTTGAATGAGAGTCTACCAAACATGCTGGTATAGTGTTCCACCTAGAGGTAGGTGCATCCAGTGTGTGATGTGCAAGTGGTATTCATAAATGAGTCACTTAAGGGAAAACACACTCACACATGTATGTGTCCTTCCCCCACACACAGAGTGCACACATTTCCACCCATACTCACAGCTCCGATGATAAACCTGAGTGAGCAATGAGTCATTTCCAGGAAGAAGCATGACTGAAGCCACACTCCAGTTGGTGACAAGCACTTGTTCACTATTAGTAAAGAATTCAGACAAAATGTTAAGCTTTCCTGAGCCTCCTTGTTCTCAACTTCATTATAAAACTTATTGCCTTAACTGGTTTGGCTCAGTGGATAGAGCATTGGCCTGTGGACTCATGGGTCCCAGGTTCAATTCCGGTCAAGGGCATGTGCCTTGGTTGCAGGCACATCCCCAGTGGGGAGTGTGCAGGAGGCAGCTGATCGGTGTTTCTCTCTCATCGATGTTTCTAACTCTCTATCCCTCTCCCTTCCTCTCTGTAAAAAATCAATAAAATATATTTAAAACAAAAACAGAAATACAAAAAACTTATTTGCCAGTGGGAAAGTATTACAATAACAGTAACACCAAAACTGTTAGGAGCTTAAGAAGATAGAAGTAGGTAATGTATATGAAACAATATTAATAACTTTATTACGAGAAATTGACTCTTGTTTTAAGATATCAGGCCAGTTAAAAGTTGCAAAGATCTTATACTTCTTGCATGTATCCCCCATATTCTAAGGAGCCTCTAGTCTTCGGAGCCGGGAGATACCTTTATAATGCTTCGCAACAGAGCTCCTGGAGCCAGCCTCCCTCCCGGAAGCTGGCATGGGAGCTTACACGTTTGCCTTCCTGAGGCTGGGAGAGTTCCAAAGTTTCTTCCAATTCAAAGGACTTACAATGAAAATAAAATGTGTTTCAGGCAGGATCACCATGTTAACTTCGTTAAAAACCGTTGCTGCTAAATGGGCACAGAGCGGTTGATAATTTTGTTCTGGAGAGAAAAAACATCTCATTTCATTTGCTAGTACCTTCATGCTGGCAAATTAGTTTTAGGATAGGTTGTTGGCCAAAGCATGGTGATGAAACTCAGAAAGCCATTTAATATTTAGCTTGCAATATTTCAATTTTTGTCCAATTGTGTTTCTGTTGCAAGACATATAATTATGAGCATGCAATAATAATTATGCTCCCCTTTCCTTATACTTTTCCAATGTATCAAATCATTCAGTGTTCCATCAGATCAGGGGAAAAATAGCATTTTAGTCCAGTCAAGTAAAATGTAAGTTTCTCACGTAGTTTCAATAAAATAAATTTTGCAAAAGTTATTGTGAATAATATATTAAATGTTGCCCATGTAAGTGCTCAGCACCTAGCACAGGGCTAATAATCATTTATAAGCATTGACTGTCTCCCCCTCCTTACTATTTTTATGTTTTTCACTATTTGGTCCATTACTGTTTTAATGTACCTATGTGTACAGTGTGTTTGTTAGTCACACCTTGTTTTTAAAGTATTTGATTTTTTGTTTCTGATTGTCTTTTACTGTTCTTGCCCTCACCTTGTAGTGGGCCGTGGGTAAGCCTCAGCCTTCCATTGACCCTAGATCTTGGGCTCTACTTCAGGCTGATAACAGGACTCCTCCTCCCAGTCAACACTGCTAGGGCAGTGACATTGTCTTTTACTGTTCTTGCCCTCACCTTGTAGTGGGGCGTGGGTAAGCCTCAGCCTTCCATTGACCCTATATCTTGGGCTCTAGTTCAGGCTGATAACAGGACTCCTCCCTCCCAGTCAACACTGCTAGGGCAGTGACTTTCTCAGGCATGGATCACTTCTCTGTCTTTCTTCACTCCACACTCTACTGAAGTGCCTCTGATTTATTGTCTAATCATTATAAGTAAACTAGAGGCCTGATGCACAAAATTCATGCAAGAGTAGGCCTTCCTTCCCCTGGCTGCTGGCACCAGCTTCACTCTGGCACCCGGGACCTGGGCTTCCCTCCGGCCCCAGCTTTGTCCGGAATGATGCCCAGAATGACGTTCGGTCTAATTAGCATATTATGCTTTTATTATTACAGATAGCTAGAATCAAAGTGTGCCTGGTATGGGGAATGTGGAAAAGGTAAGTTCTTAATTTCCCACTGTTTTGTTCTCTTCTAGGTTCCATGGAATCAAACATTCATTGGACAGGGGTCTGACTCCACCCCCTTGAGTGTTGGCCAGAGGGAAGTTGGATGCTTGAGTAAGGAGTAGGAGCATTTCTGTGCTGCCCTCGGTTAGACGTGATCTAAGCGCAATTATTATAAATCACACAAATGGAAGGAGAAAATAAACTTGAAAAATTAAGTGTGAATACTGAAGCCCAATAAGCAGGATGTTTAGAGATTTAGCAAAACCCTACTGGTTCATAGAAAAGGCTTCAAGTTGGCAAAGGAAACCAGAATTTGGGGACCAAGTGTTGCATGTGAGTAAAGTTACAGAGAAAGAATCTCAAAAACCTGTTTTATCATTTTGTTTGTTTTTACTAATTGTTCGGGTTGTGCAATAAGAGTTGTATAGTCTGCCTTGAAGCAGCAGGTACAATTTAGACAGCAACGACGTTCCCAGTCTCTTATGAGGTTAAGGGCTATGTTCAATCATTCATTCATCTCTTCATTTATTCAATGAATAAAGCAAAGGAGCAGAGTGTAAGCTCCATGGTGTCAAGGACTCTGTTTTGTTTGCTCTGGCTCCCCAGCTTCCATGGGAGTGCTGGCACAGAGTGGGTGCATCGCAAATTTCCCCAGAGAATTGATATTTTGGGATGTTTTCCTAAGTGTAAGGAGGGCTCTCTATTTAGGACTTGCGTTCTTCTCCACCTTTGTCTACTCTGACATCAAACGCATCCTGACAAAGGCGTGCCCCACTCAGCACCTGCTGCATTTTAGATGAAATCTTTACTGAGAGGACAAGCATATCCTCCTCATTGAGGAGGGCTTCGCGCTCTGGGTTAGTACCGCTGAGCAACACTCTGGGGCTGATAGAAGGCCAGGCCCCTTTGGCCTCTGCTCAGCTGCAGGAAAAGGGCCTGCAGACCCTTTGTGTGTCATTGACAGTGTTGTTGGACATTACAAATCAGAGAGAAGAGTCGCAAAGAACAGTGCAAAAATTTACAGGATCTGCCTGGAAATAAGACAGGCTTTCCACAGATTTATCTTGGCACTCACTGTGCTCCCTTCATACATCTAGGGGGTGAGAGTGAGTCTGCCAGTTTGAGCATTTCAATTCAGAGCAAGGAAATATGTGCATCTCAGTGAGTCCATTGTCTCCTGACGATTTCTTTCATTGTCGTTTGTCATGTCCCTGGCAGCTGTGGAAATGTAGGGTGTGGAGGCGCAGTGCTGAGCCTGTGTAGGTCACTGCACCAAGGCTTGCTCATAAATCTCAGATTTATAAAACTTAGGAAGAGGGATCTTCAAGATCAACTTGCCTAGCCCTTGATTTAATTCAGGTAAAATTAAAATATCTAGAATATTTCTTCTACAGACATGACTTAAAATTCTCCTTCATTCCACTGGGTCTTTTCCATGCTGTATAGCAGGTTCCGTTTGATATCTAATCATAGTTTCTCTTGCTTTATTTAACAGATGATTTTTTGCAGTATATCAAATAGATTGCGTACACCTTGCTAGGGGTGGTTGTGGAAAATACACACTTTTAAGATAGTAGTGAAGTCATCTCTTATCTTTTTATTTTTTTATTTTTTTATTTTATTCAGAGAGGAGAGGAATGGAGAGGGAGAAAGAGATAGAAACATCAATGATGAGAGAGAATCACCAATTGGCTGCCTCCTGCACGC
>NW_005371777.1:18880-40890 GCF_000412655.1 Myotis brandtii | reverse complement strand
TAAAGCAGGTTTCTGGGGTTTTGTTTAGCTTCTATATTTGCTACATAGTTGCTTAGAGTTGCAGCTGAGAGGCCGGCAAGTCAGGCGGGGAACGTTGGAGTCCGCAGTCACTGGAGCAAGCAAGCCTCCCTGTTCGCTTCAGTGCATGGCTGCCGGCCGCCATCTTGGCTGACAGTTAATTTGCATAAGGATATGCTGATTAGCCAATGGGAAGGGTAGCGATTGTACGCTAATTACCATGTTTCTCTTTTATTAGTGTAGATGATTTTTTGCAGTATATCAAATAGATTGCGTACACCTTGCTGGGGATGGTTGTGGAAAATACACACTTTTAAGATAGCAGTGAAGTCATCTCATATCTTTTTATTTTTTTATTTTATTCAGAGAGGAGAGGAATGGAGAGGGAGAGAGAGATAGAAACATCAATGATAGAGAGAATCTATAACCCTTATAGTTTAAGGATGGGTTGTAAGGTGAGGATTTTTATGTCTCTATCATATATTATATAATAAGTATAATATTATATATTTACTGATTTTTGAGGAATAATTTATATATCATAAAGTTCACCCACTTACAGTGTTCAATTAGTAGTTTTTAGTGTATTTTTAGAAGTATGCAACTAACATCAGTCTTTTCCATAATTTTATCACCATAATTTTAGAACATTTCATAATCTCAAAAAGAAATATGATAAATCCATTATGGTCTATGGGCTAATAGTTTAGCTAGTATAGCATTTCAGGAGAACTATACACAAAATCCAATAATAATACAACATAATGAAGTCATTAATGTGAGTCTTTGGAAGGTCAGAGGATCAAACTGCTGATGACTGAGCCCCAAGGAGCTAGAAGGTGAAGAAGAAGCACATTTTGATGCAACCCTCCCAGTCAACACTGCTAGGGCAGTGACTTTCTCAGGCATGGATCACTTCTCTGTCTTTCTTCACTCCACACTCTACTGAAGTGCCTCCGATTTATTGTCTAATCATTATAAGTAAACTAGAGGCCTGATGCACAAAATTCATGCAAGAGTAGGCCTTCCTTCCCCTGGCTGCTGGCACCAGCTTCACTCTGGCACCCGGGACCTGGGCTTCCCTCCGGCCCCAGCTTTGTCCGGAATGATGCCCAGAATGACGTTCGGTCTAATTAGCATATTATGCTTTTATTATTACAGATAGCTAGAATCAAAGTGTGCCTGGTATGGGGAATGTGGAAAAGGTAAGTTCTTAATTTCCCACTGTTTTGTTCTCTTCTAGGTTCCATGGAATCAAACATTCATTGGACAGGGGTCTGACTCCACCCCCTTGAGTGTTGGCCAGAGGGAACTTGGATGCTTGAGTAAGGAGTAGGAGCATTTCTGTGCTGCCCTCGGTTAGACGTGATCTAAGCGCAATTATTATAAATCACACAAATGGAAGGAGAAAATAAACTTGAAAAATTAAGTGTGAATACTGAAGCCCAATAAGCAGGATGTTTAGAGATTTAGCAAAACCCTACTGGTTCATAGAAAAGGCTTCAAGTTGGCAAAGGAACCCAGAATTTGGGGACCAAGTGTTGCATGTGAGTAAAGTTACAGAGAAAGAATCTCAAAAACCTGTTTTATCATTTTGTTTGTTTTTACTAATTGTTCGGGTTGTGCAATAAGAGTTGTATAGTCTGCCTTGAAGCAGCAGGTACAATTTAGACAGCAACGACGTTCCCAGTCTCTTATGAGGTTAAGGGCTATGTTCAATCATTCATTCATCTCTTCATTTATTCAATGAATAAAGCAAAGGAGCAGAGTGTAAGCTCCATGGTGTCAAGGACTCTGTTTTGTTTGCTCTGGCTCCCCAGCTTCCATGGGAGTGCTGGCACAGAGTGGGTGCATCGCAAATTTCCCCAGAGAATTGATATTTTGGGATGTTTTCCTAAGTGTAAGGAGGGCTCTCTATTTAGGACTTGCGTTCTTCTCCACCTTTGTCTACTCTGACATCAAACGCATCCTGACAAAGGCGTGCCCCACTCAGCACCTGCTGCATTTTAGATGAAATCTTTACTGAGAGGACAAGCATATCCTCCTCATTGAGGAGGGCTTCGCGCTCTGGGTTAGTACCTCTGAGCAACACTCTGGGGATAATGGAAGGCCAGGCCCCTTTGGCCTCTGCTCAGCTGCAGGAAAAGGGCCTGCAGACCCTTTGTGTGTCATTGACAGTGTTGTTGGACATTACAAATCAGAGAGAAGAGTCGCAAAGAACAGTGCAAAAATTTACAGGATCTGCCTGGAAATAAGACAGGCTTTCCACAGATTTATCTTGGCACTCACTGTGCTCCCTTCATACATCTAGGGGGTGAGAGTGAGTCTGCCAGTTTGAGCATTTCAATTCAGAGCAAGGAAATATGTGCATCTCAGTGAGTCCATTGTCTCCTGACGATTTCTTTCATTGTCGTTTGTCATGTCCCTGGCAGCTGTGGAAATGTAGGGTGTGGAGGCGCAGTGCTGAGCCTGTGTAGGGCACTGCACCAAGGCTTGCTCATAAATCTCAGATTTATAAAACTTAGGAAGAGGGATATTCAAGATCAACTTGCCTAGCCCTTGATTTAATTCAGGTAAAATTAAAATATCTAGAATATTTCTTCTACAGACATGACTTATTCTTCTCCTTCATTCCACTGGGTCTTTTCCATGCTGTATAGCAGGTTCCGTTTGATATCTAATCATAGTTTCTCTTGCTTTAAACAGATGATGATTTTTTGCAGTATATCAAATAGATTGCGTACACCTTGCTAGGGGTGGTTGTGGAAAATACACACTTTTAAGATAGTAGTGAAGTCATCTCTTATCTTTTTATTTTTTTATTTTTTTATTTTATTCAGAGAGGAGAGGAATGGAGAGGGAGAAAGAGATAGAAACATCAATGATGAGAGAAAATCACCGATTGGCTGCCTTCTGCACGCCCCCCACTGGGGACTGAGCCCACAACCCGGGCATGTGCCCCCAACCGGAATCAAACCCGGGACCCTTCATTCCGCAGGCCGATGCTCTATCCACTGAGCAAAACCAGCCAGGGCTCATCTCTTATCTTTTGCCTCCCCTTTTATTCCATTCAATAAACACAAACATTAACTCTACCAAATACTTTTTTAATACAGAATTCTATGATAAATCCATTATGGTCTATGGGCTAATAGTTTAGCTAGTATAGCATTTCAGGAGAACTATACACAAAATCCAATAATAATACAACGTAATGAAGTCATTAACGTGAGTCTTTGGAAGGTCAGAGGATCAAACTGCTGACGACTGAGCCCCAAGGAGCTAGAAGGTGTAGAAGAAGCACATTTTGATGCAACTAAATTAATGAGGTTGTTTTGACCTTGGGATGATATGACATGGCCAATTTGATGCTTCAAAATGTAAAAACACTTTACACATCTTATGAAATAACCATCACAATAAATGTCCCTAAATCATGTGTTTTCAAATTTATTTCTCAGTGGTAGATAGCGGATATAACCCTTATAGTTTGAGGATGGGTTATAAGGTGAGGATTTTTATGTCTCTATCATATATTATATAATAAGTATAATATGATATATTTACTGATTTTTAAGGAATAATTTATATATCATAAAGTTCACCCACTTACAATGTTCAATAAGTAGTTTTTAGAAGTATACAACTAACATCAGTCTTTTCCATAATTTTATCACCATAATTTTAGAACATTTCATAATCTCAAAAAGAAATATTATACTCAATATTAATCACTGCATCTACCAAACACACACACACACATACACACACACACACACACACACACACACACACAACTGTCCCCCACCAGCCCTAAGCAATCTCTATAGATTTGTTTATTCTGGACATGCCTAGAAGAAGCACATTTTGATGCAACTAAATTAATGAGGTTGTTTTGACCTTGGGATGATATGACATGGCCAATTTGATGCTTCAAAATGTAAAAACACTTTACACATCTTATGAAATAACCATCACAATAAATGTCCCTAAATCATGTGTTTTCAAATTTATTTCTCAGTGGTAGATAGCGGATATAACCCTTATAGTTTGAGGATGGGTTATAAGGTGAGGATTTTTATGTCTCTATCATATATTATATAATAAGTATAATATGATATATTTACTGATTTTTAAGGAATAATTTATATATGTTCACCCACTTACAGTGTTCAATTAGTAGTTTTTAGTGTATTTTTAGAAGTATGCAACTAACATCAGTCTTTTCCATAATTTTATCACCATAATTTTAGAACATTTCATAATCTCAAAAAGAAATATTATACTCAATATTAATCACTGCATCTACCAAACACAAACACACACACACACACACACACACACACACACACACACACACACAACTGTCCCCCACCAGCCCTAAGCAATCTCTATAGATTTGTTTATTCTGGACATGCCATATAAATGGTATTATTTAACATGATTTTTTGTGATTGTCTTCTTTCACTTAGCATACCATTTTTGAGGTTCATCTATGTTATTACATGTATAAACTCTTCATTATTCTTTATTGCCAAATAATATTCCATTGTGGGAGTATGCCATATGTGTTTTTCCATGGTGAGACTGTGCCATATCTGCTTACTTATTACTCAGTTGATGGATATTTAGGTTTCTTATAATTTTTTCTGTTATAAACAATGCTGCTGTTAACATTCATATACAAGTTTTTGTGTGGACATATGTTTTCATTTGTCTTAGGCATATACTTAGGAGTGGAACTGATGCATCGTATGGCAACTCTAACATTTGAGGAAATAAAGTTACTATATTTTTAATATTGAGAATGAACTGATTTTTGCTTTTAGTTTATTGAAAAGCCCATATAATACAGCCAAGTGAAGATATTACATTTTCATTGAGTTGGGTCTTGCAAATGTGTAGGACTCATGCTTTTCAAAGAATACAAATGTGTAGGACTCATAATTTTCAAAGAATACATAAAGTCATGATTTAGAAGGAATATAGACCATGACATTGCAAGGTGTTGGAAGCAGGAGAGAGCAGGTGGCGAGGAGTTGGGCAGGGAGGTCAAGACAGACATCTTGAGGAGATACAATATTGTCAGCAATCAGAATCTGGTGGGATAGGGACAGACGGGGAAGGTGCATTATGAAGCAAGAGAGCATCATATATCATGGCACAAATTGGTTGAAAAAATGTAACCTACATTTAGGTAGGCAATGAAACAACATTATCTAAATGGGGGGCTAGTTTGGAAGGAGGTAGCAGATAACCCCAGACCTGAAAGCATGCTTTAAGGGAACTATTTTTTTTTTTTTTTAGAGAAAGAGGAAGGGCAAGGGAGAGAGAGAGAGAGAGCAAGAAAAACATTGATTGCCTCTAACCGGGGACTGAACTCCCAACCTGGGTATGTGCCCTGGCCGGGAATTGGATTTGCTATCTTTTGGTACAGGAGATGGCGCTTCAACCAACTGAGTCACACCAGCCAGGTCAAGGGAACTATTTTTCATCTATTTTCTGTTATCCCTGAAAGAAATAAGAACAGAAAGCACTGAAAAATAGAACTATCTATGGAAAAGTTTATTCTTATTAAAACATTAATAGAAAAACCAATACCTTAATTTTAATTTTATTTTATAAGATATAAATGCCTTTTGTAAAAAATTTGGAAAATATGAAAGAGTATCTTATATAATAAAGAGGCACCTGCAGGAGGGGGCAGTGGGGGGGAATCAGGCCTGTAGGGGAGGGCAGTTGGGGGTGACCAGGACAGCAGGAGAGGGCAGTTAGGGGTAATTGGGCTGGCAGGGTAGCAGTTAGGCTTTGATCAGGCTGGCAGGGGAGTGGTTAGGGGGTGATCAGGCTGGCAGGCAGAAGCGGATAGGGGCAATCAGGCAGGTAGGCAGGCAAGCGGTTGGGAGCCAGCAGTCCTGGATTGTGAGAGGGATCCCAGATTGGAGAGGGTGCAGGCTGGGCTGAGGGACACACTCTCCCCTCCATGCACAAATTTCGTGCACCAGGCCTCTAGTAAAATAATAATCAATAATACAGTAACCTCACAACCTAGTAACAACCAATTCTAAAATTTTTGAATCTACTTATATTAATTTTTATAGCTGCTCATATAGTTGAAACTTTAAATGTAGTTGTGTTTATAAAGTGGGGATTAAACTATAAAGATTATTTTAGTTGTCTTTTTACATTAATACTGTGATAAGCAGTTTTCTGATTTCCAACATAGTCTCTAGGAAACTGATTTTCAAGGCAACATAGAATTTTACCATAAGAATAATAAGTTGGGTGAGTTACCAAATCTCTTATATATTAACATTCTTCAATTTTAATATAATCTATAAATCTTTTGATGTCAGAAATGGCTTTTTGACATGGATGAGTGTTCAATAAAGTGATTTACAAATGGATTAATTTAACTAATATATAAAAAAGCTATTTTTCAAAAAAGGAGGAAAGAATTTTGTATATTTTTTTGAACTTTAGAGGGAATACACTTTCTAGCCACACAAAACAGTGGAGGTAATTGCCAAAAGAATAGATGATGGCTGTGATTATACTAAAGATTTAAACAGTGCCTGGCCTGTGTTGCTCAGTGGTTGAACATTGACCTATGAACCAGAGGTCATGTTCAATTTCCACTTGGGGCAGATGCCCAGGTTGCAGGCTCAATCCCCAGTGTGGGGTGTGCAGGAGGCAGCTGATCAATGATGCTCTCTTATCACTGTTGTTTCTATCTCTCTCTCCCTCTCCCTTCCTCTCTGAAATCAATAAAAATATATTTTTTAAAAAAGATTTAAACAGCAATACTTTATAAAAAAACCTAAACAAAAAGCTAGACAGAATATTTCCCCAAAACCAAAGAAATGTTGATACCCTTACTGCATATAGTACTAACATATATATTGCAAATAGTAGGAGACAGCTCCTAATATAGTAATAAAATAAGCAAAGAATATAAATAATCAATTCTCAAAGAAAATCAAATAATAAAAATGTTAAAAAATCATTTGTTACTTATAGTAAAATAAAGCATATTAAACAGAAATCAGATATTGTTTTGCATATATAATTAGCGAACAATGGAAAACAATAGAAAACCTCAAATTTTCTATCTGAGGAAGTTTAGCTATAATGTGAATTTCCTACTTTCTTAGTGGGATTACAGACTGGTCAAGACTTTCTTGAAAGTAGTTTGAAAATATGTAATACATGTCTTTAAAGTGTTTATGCTCAATAATAAACCTAAGGACACTTTAACAACTGAGACAAAGATTTATGACAAAAGATATTAATGTCAGGCATTCTTATAACATATCACGTATTTTCATTATCACAAAATAATGACTACAAAGAGTGTTAAATCATGGAGCCTATACATAATGAAATATCAGTCTTCTATTTAAAGTGATACTTTAAAGAACATTTTTTGACATGGGCTAATTCATATAATATGTGTGAAAAATATTACCTATGTTTCCCCCGCCCCCTTTTCTCCCCCATTGATCCCCTCCACCCCTCACCCACCCCTCTCAGGCCTTAAGCACACTATTGTCTGTGTGCATGGACTATGCATATATGCATATAAGTTTCCCTGGTTAATCTCTCCCCATTCTCCTACCCCTGCCTTCCTTCTGAGATTTGTCAGTCTGTTCCATGCTTCTATGTCTCTGGATTTATTCTGTTCATCAGTTTATTTTGTTCATTAGATTCCACATATGAGTGAGATAACGTGATATTTATCTTTCTCTACTGGCTTATTTCGCTTAGCTGGTTTTCCTTCTCGTAAGGTGAGAAAGGCATATTTGGAGCCCTATGTAAGGAGAAGACACTTACAAGAAGGCTTCAGAAGGTTGTCAAGGGCATCTTGATTCTTTTCTCTTTAAGGTTTGGTAGGTCCTGCATTTGTCATGCTTCCTCAGAATGAGGACTCCGTTCTGGTCCTGGGTTGAACCCTGTCCATGGCAGCCTATCACTGAAGGCTGCCGCCTCAGTTGGCTGCATCCTGCCTTCCGTGGATGAAACCTTTAAGACTAGAGCTGGCTTCGCAACATGGCCTGTATCTTTACTAGTATTTTCTGTACCAGATCTGGCTTTTGTAGTTAATCTGGTTTCTCAATAACCTTCCTGAATTTCTGAAGATTCTGGGATCTTTTCTTTACTTTGTGCTGCCTCATCATATGTCACAGGTCAGCACACCCGCTTTCTGGAGGTTTTCTTTGGTGATGTTCACTCCATCAAAAAGGAGCAAAGAGCAACAGAGAAGCTGATGATGGGGGAAGGTGTGAGGAGGAGTGTACAGGGTTGTAGATTTTAAGGGGAAATACAATAATAAAGGCTCGAGGGAGAAGCAAACAAGTAATTGGAGGGTAGAGACCTGCAGCTCTGCTGAGCCATGCCATCTCTGAAGGCTGACTGGAGGCACTAGAATAGTAATTTCCGCCAAAATCCCCCAGCCCAATAGGCCCTTGGCCTCGAACATCTGGGAAATTATGCCAACTGTAAGCAGACCATCAGCTCTTCTTCTGAGATTTTCTTCTTTTCATTTCCAGGAAGATGGCAGCTGCAGTCACTGATGGCTTCACCTAGAAATTTAGGACCCTGGGATCACTGAAGAAAAAAGGTGGTTTCCATGCCATGCTACCTGGTAACAATTGTGTTGCTGATACTGAATTCTTCTGATCAGAGTAATAATTTTAAAAATGTTTACCAAGTTTCTACTGCGCACAGAACAGTGTTAGGTTCTGGGGTGTTAGAGGATAAAATATAGCACCTGCATGGGAGAAACTCATTGTTTTCCTGGAAAGGTGGTACGTATTACATTGAAGTACTTGGTTGCTGTAAACCAGGTATTTGCATTGTTTGTACTCAAGACAAAACATAAAGCTGTAGAGTGACTATTGATACTGGCAACACAAGAACATGGAAGCCAGAAGAATTCAAATTAAGCCATGAAACTAACAATCGGTGTGATTGGGGTGTGTGTGTCACATATTGTTCTGGACTTTAATTTTCACATCTAAAGGGAATATTTTGGCAGACATTTGGGGACATTGGAAGGCTCACCTAATTGTGAAGGAAGAGGGCTGTGAACGCCTATGTGTCAGATCACACTGAAAATGTTACTCATGGGGAGGTATTTGGGGTGACAATCCTGGTAATAGGTATCTATATGTCCTTATAGAACAAGGCACTTTTCCTATGGGATGTTATTCAATTTTCATTGTAGCCCTGGAGGTAAATATTAGTTTCCCCAGTTCAGTCTGAGTCCCTAATGGCTAAACCTGTTTCACAATTATCTGCATCTCTATCACCTGGCTAATGCTTAGCTTTCAGTAAGTATTTGTGAAAGTGAAGGGAAAGTAAGAGACAGGCTGGTAACTCTAATCTGTATGCCTTCCAAGTCAGAATGCCTAGACTCTTCTGTTTGGCTTTGGAGAAGCCATTTCTCAAATACACAACCTTCTCAGCTGAGGGCAAAGGACATTAGTTTCCCATTGGCAGTGAATTGAAATCCTAGAGTCCCCCCACCAGTCCGAGGAGCAGAAGTTCTTCCAGAGAAGGTGACGCGGGGATGGGAGACAAACAGAGGAAGGGTAACGAAGGTCTGAACTTTTAAAACCTTCCTTGACGAAGTAGCCGCAGCTGATGGGACCACTGGCAGGCAGACCTACCATGCTGTCAGCTGCACTGTGTTCTAAGCAGATCTCCTGCTGTCCTTGACACACAACCAGGATGTGCAACAGTATGTGATTTCGGGAATACAGGGACACATTTTAGCTCTACGCTTGTTTGTTCAAAACATAATGAATCTGTGCTACCGGAGTGATTATAAATTTCCCAGGAACCACATTGAAAAGCAAAACAAACAAAAGGCAGGTGAAATTAATTTAGAACTAATTTTAATAGTGTATTTCATTTAAGCCAATATATCTAAAATACAATTTCAATGTGTGGTCAGTATAAATATATGAATGAGATTTTTTTCATGGTAAGTCTTTGAAACCTAGTATGCATTTTACACTTAAGATCTCACTTTGAAATAGTCTCATTTCAAGGGCTCACGTGTGGCAAGTGGCTACTGTATTGACAGCACAGGTCGAGACTTTATTCTTTGCTTGTAAAACCTAAAACTTGAACTTCACACTTGCTTGGAAACCTAATGTGGTCTGAGTAATGCCAAACGTCTCTGGGAGAGCTACATTTTTGCGCCTCTTCATATGTACTCTACATTGAACTTTGCAGTTCAAAAAGCTTTTAATGTAGACACTATCTATCTCATTTAATCACTGCAACACTACTATGTCAGTTTTATGATATTCAATATTTAGATGAGAAAGCTAAGGTTTATTCATTTCTGGGGCTGCTGTGACAAAGTAGCATAAACTGGGTGTCTTATGTTAAGTCAATAACAAATTTTGTTCTCCCAGGTGTGTTTAGTGTTCTAAAGGAGTGAGAAGATTGCTGAATTACGTTTAAAAACTTCTCCAGCCGTAAGAAAGAAGTAGTTTAGATGCTGGAACGACGTGGTGCCTAACTTTGTGACAATTTTTTTCCTGTCTCACAGTTCTGGAGGCCAGAAATCTGAAATCAAGGTTCTTGTGGGCCCTGCTCCCTCTGAACATCCAGGGAAGGATGTATTACAGATCTTTCTCCAGCTTCTAAAGTTCCCTGGCTTGAGGCAGGGTTAACGCCAATCTTCACATGACACTCTAGCTGTCTGTGTCTGTGTCCAAATTTCCCCTTTTAATGAGGATACCAGTCATATTGCATCAGGGGACCACCCCATTCCAGCAGGACCTAATCTTAACAAAGCATATCTGCAATGACCTTATCTATAATAATAAAAGTGTAATATGCTAATTAGACTGGGCGTCCTTCCAGACGACCTTCCAGACAAAGCTGGGGCTGTGAGGAAAGCCCAGGTCCCAGGTGCCTGCTGGCGGCCAGAGGGAAGCCCGGGTCCTGGGTGCCAGAGGGAAGCCGGTGCTGGCAGCCAGGGGGGAAGGAAGGCCTACTCTTGCATGAATTTCGTGCATCGGGCCTCTAGTTTATAAATAAGATCACATTTGGAGGTACTGGGGGTTAACACTTCAACATAGGAATTTGGGGGCAACAGATAGTATAGTCTTGAAGAAATCATATCATCAGTTACACTGCTTTAGACTGACTGGTTACGCACTACTAACTGCACATTGTGTGTGTTTGTGGGGGTGGGTCATGTGTGTGTGTGTGTGTGTGTGTGTGTGTGTGTGTGTATATTTCTTCTCAACTTCATAGAGGCCCACTCATCATCCCAGCCTCCAAGCATTCCTCATCACATAGTAGGCTCTCAATACATGTTTACTGAAAGATCAAAATCAAAATTTTTAGCAAACTAAATACCGTGTTTGTGGTGTTATTTTGTCACATTAGGAAGCTGTGTACCTTTTATAGCTTGTCCTTGATTTGGCTAGAATCTCTAGTTTTCAGGGCTCTGTAACCCTTATTATAAATTCTCTCTGGATAGAAACTTGGCTAAACTTCTTGGCCTTGAGTTTTGAATTGATGCTATGTTTATTGGAATGTGAAAAATCATGAGCCTTTACAATGCTTTTTTATGCCTTATTATTTACAAATGATTTGTTGCCATGAAAGGCTCTTTTCACTCAGTTACCAGTTTTACAGACATGAGATATAGACGCCTTAAGGATAGACCTGGGAAGCAAGCTCCAGGGGCTCTGAAGTGGCATGTCTTGAGCAGCCAACTGTCTTATATCAATAGGTGATTTTGGGGTTCTCTTAAGAAGCACCCTCATTCTGCCACCAGTTGAGCTAAAAATGATCCCCATTTAGACACACAGTGCTGCTTTATCACAAAGGAGCTCCAGGCCGTCCATGAGCACTGCACCACCTGCTCACAAGCACACTTTCAAACCTCGATCCAGGTGGTTGAATTTTATTTTAGATAAAATAACACAGATTATTAGCCTCAGAGATACTAATGAGGTAGAAACATAATATATCTGAATTCATCAATTTATTGAACTAATATTTATTTAGTACCTGTTGTATGCTCAATGCTGGAGCATGCATAAATGAGACTGTGAGTTAGCCCTTGAAAACTTTGAAATCTACAGACATGAACCATTCATACTGTAATCAGTAAAGGTCAGTAGAGTTGGGACAGGGCACTTTGAGGAAAGAGAGAAGGAGGCTTTTACCGTGAACATTGAAATGAGGGGGACTGGGGAGTCAATCTAGCCCTATATGGATTTCTTTCAGAGTGATCTAACTGATTTTGGAAAACACTGGCAAATGTGTAGAGATTAACATGAAATAGAGAGCACTACATAAAAATAAGACTTCTTTGAGGCCTCCTAATGCCACATCTGATGGCTTCACAGTAACTGAGTCCTTTCTGGGCCAACAGACTCCCACCTTGACAAGTCTAGAAGTCTCCCCACCTCTCCCCCTTCCTTTATGTAAAAAAGACAATATGTGCATTTTACGCTGAACTTTAAAGCTCTCCTATATAATTTTCTCCTATAGTTACCATCCCAACACTTTGATGTAAGTTTTACTATATCCATCCTACAGACTAGAAAACTGAGGCTTGGGAAGATGATATACCTTACCCAAGATCACATGGGTATTATGTAGTTTATTGGCCAGCATGCTGGCTTTTGAAGATGATCAAAAGTGGAATTAATCTAAACAGAATGATAATTTATTGGTCAACTACCTGGAAAGGGCAGGGGTAGGCACCCTGCCAGGGAGCATTGGAAATAGCAGGCTAGAGCGCAGGACTTTCTCTACACCGATCTGGCCCTTTCTGCAGGCGGGCTTCCTTTTCTCAAGCAGATTTCTCCACATGGTAGCTTACCCCTCCCCTGGTAATTCCGAGGGTACGTTCCAATGGCTTTGAAGGGCACAGGGGTTTCCCCAATCACCTTCAGATACAACATCCTATAGGTGGGCTCTGACTGGCTCATTTCAGGTCCGGTGACCCCTCACTACAGCAGTAGGACCACCACCAACATAATCACATGTTTTGAAACATTTCTTAGAAGAAAGGTGGTGTTATTTTATGCAATCAGGATAATAAAAGTCCACCACAGAGGTGAGGCTGGAACTGAAACCCATACTCGAGGACCCCAAATCTAACCTTGCTTCATCCTGTTTAGACATCAAGAGCACCATAGTCATTTTTAAGTTGTGCAGCTAAAGGATTTTTTGTCATTTGCCCTTGGATGTTTGCATATCCTTCAAAGACTCAAACCAGTGTCAGAGCAGGCCTGCATGGTGCTGTCACCATCCTCTCGGCTCTACCTCATCTCCCTCCAGAATTTTTGTTTCAGTGACAACTGGCCCAGGGCCACATGATGACTGCCATGGGCCCTAGGTATTTTTGCTTCCATTAAAATATTAACTATTATTTTTACTGCATTGGCATAAAGATGGATTTATTAATATTATGTACTTAAGCACTTTCTTTGAACTAAAGGTTCATTTTGCTTTTATGACTTGAAAAGAATTAAATCACTTTTGTGGGCCCTAGACACTATGCCCACTGAGCCTAATGGGTAATTTGGGACCGAATTGGCTTGAATCTGTCTGAACAGTGCAAGCCAGACATTTGGGATTTAGCTTTAACATTTTCTCCCTCCATCATCACATTTCAATTACCATATCCCATCAGAATTACTAGTTAATTCTCTCCCTAAGTTTCAAATCACCTGAATTTCTTTTTTTCTAGCCCCACTTCCACTTCCAGGTTTTAAATAGCCACACCATTTTGACTGGCCCCTCTGCACCCACTGTTATATTTCTGCAATCTATGATCATTAGTGCAGCCAGAATGCTCTCTAAAAACTCTGTTTTATATTTTTCAAGAATTTTCTCTTTTCCTTGGGAAATAAAAAATAATAATCTCAACATAATCTGTAAGTTTCTGGAAGACTAGATCCTGCCGCCTCATCAGATGCATCATGCAGGACTCTGGCTCACTCTTCCCACCACAACCACACTGGCTTCTCTCAGGACCTTGAATGCAGCTTTAGCCTTTGCCTCTCAGGGCCCTAAAACAGACTCTTTCCTCTGGAATGTGCTTTATTCTCCCTGACTTGTCATATTAATTATTTGTCATTCTTTCCATCTTGCCTCGCGTCACTTTGTCAGGCAATCTTTCCCTCACACAGCATGGGTCAAGTAATAGGTCTTCTTGGTAACCTGTATTTCTTCTTTTCAGTAAAATACCAACAATTGTAATTAATATCTAGTTGTGCAAATGATAATTTAGTATTTCTTTTACCCACCAGAAGGTAAGCTCCATGTCTAAGTTATGTATCATTGTTTCCTCACTATGCCTGCTACACAATAAGCATATAACATCTACAATTGAATGAATGGGAAAATATATGTTAATATGACCTCAAATACTTAAATTTTTTTCAAATATTTAAAGTTTTTTTTAAAGTTTTTTTTAAAGTGTACAACAAATGCCAGGCACTCTAGTGGGCTCTAAAGACATAAGATACCCATAGTTCCCACCCTCTTGGATTTTTTCCCTAATTGGTGAGAAACATGTTAAGTCAATAACAAATTTTGTTCTCCCAGGTGTGTGTAGTGTTCTAAAGGAGTGAGAAGATTGCTGAATTATGTTTAAAAACTTCTCCAGCCATAAGAAAGAAGTAGTTTAGATGCTGGAACAACGTGGTGCCTAACTTTGTGACAATTTTTTTCCTCTGCTTTGAATTTACTGTGGGATGCGCAGAGTTTGGAAGAGGTGAGGATCCTAATGGCTTTGTTCCATCGCCCACATCAGAATCACTGATTTCAAGCCTGTTGACCTGGACATTTGGTCAAAGCCCAGTTAGGAACTTCAAGGTCTTGACCCTTTGGGTTGCTTCCATTTAGTCAGTTTGGACACTACCCTGATGCTGATTCAGAACTGAGCAGATATGTGGTCATTTAAGTAGAATGAGACTGGAAAATATAAATTGAACCCTTGAAAGCAAACACAAATATTGATGGATACGTTATATGACCAGGCCGGTAAAAGGCTGCAATGCCACGCTCTTAATCACTGGTCTTATAGATCAGAAAGTGTCTGTTTTCATCATGTTTTGAACTTTGCATGTGGATTCAGGAGAATGGAACAGACCAAAAAGTTTGAATGGCAAATAAATTACTGCACAGGAAAATTTTAAAATATTGGTTTCTTAGGTAAAAATGGAACCACTGTCCATCTCATATACAGTCTAACTTCTGTTTTAAAACATTTCCCATCTCTAACAATACGGTTCTCAACCAAGTTGTTTATGGGAAAACTTTCTTGGGTTTGGAACACAACTTTGGTTCTTCATCTGACAAACCTTTCATGTTGACACCTGAATGATCAGGCACAAGTCTCTCAGGCGACAAAGGAGAGAATGCAAGCGTGTGAGTCCCTTTCCCGCTCAACCTCGTATTGTTCACATCTCAGGAAATTGTGCTGTGAATATTTTCATTTTTTGTTGTTGCTTTTGTTGCTGCTTATTATTATTAAATAGTAAGTCACCATGGGTCCTAATAAGATTAGTGATAGCAGTGAAGTAAAAAGGAAAGTTATGAGAACAATGATAGAATTTTAAAAAGAAATAATTGCA
This sequence comes from Myotis brandtii, assembly GCF_000412655.1. Lineage (NCBI taxonomy): Eukaryota > Metazoa > Chordata > Mammalia > Chiroptera > Vespertilionidae > Myotis > Myotis brandtii. The sequence continues at coordinate 25,246 of NW_005371777.1, read as the reverse complement.
AAGTATGATAGAGGTGTTCACATGTCTGATCTGGCTACAGAGATGGCATGGTGAAATCAACGATTAGCCCAATTTTAAAACATAAAAAGGTCATCAAGAGTGCTAATGTTGCTAACGATGATAGAGGTGTTCACATGTCTGATCTGGCTACAGAGTATGGCATGGTGAAATCAATGATTAGCCCAATTTTAAAACATAAAAAGGCCATCAAGAGTGCTGATGTTGCTAAGGGTGTGAAAGTGCTCATGAAACAACGATCACAGGCAATTGAAGAGGTAGAAAAATTGTTATTGATTTGGATAAAGGAAAAGCAGTTAGGGGGTGACAGCATTTCGGAGGCAGTGACATGTGAAAAAGTGAAGATGCTGCATGCTGACCCCTGAAAGACACCCCCGGAAGGAGTGCTGAAAGTGAGTTGTTCAAGGCTAGCAGAGGTGGTTTGATAAATTGAAGAAAAGAAATGTAGTGAGATATGGGCAGTGTAGCCAGTTATAACAAAGTAGCTGCTGATAATTTCATGACAGAATTTCAAGAACATGTAGAGGCTGAAGGATTTTTTCCCCAACAAGTGTTCAATTATGATGAGACTGGCCTCTTCTGGAAGAAAACGCCAAGAGGACCTACATCACCCGGGAGGAGAAGTCATTGCCGGGACCCAAGCTAGTGCAGGACAGGCTGACGTTGTTGTTGTGTGGGAAAACCTTCATCCTCCTTCCTCCATCCCTCCTCTCCATATTTAGTCATCAATAGCTCTCAACATTACAGGTAAGTTCTAGTGTGTATGTAATTTTTCATTTTTTTTTACTCTACATTTCCTTTCCTTTTGGTTAAATTTTCATTTACACTTCATGTTCTTTTTTAAAAAAGTGTTTATTTATAGATTAAAAAGTACATTAGACATGCACTATATATAGGAAAGATGGAAATATGGAATCATTTGGAAGTCTAAAATGGTTTAATTCAATTTAAATTATTTCTAAGGGGGAAAATGATTTGGTTTTTGAACAAATCACTTCTTGAACAGCCTTCCAGAATGAATTAACTTTGAGAACTGAGGTTCCACTTATCAATTTCTGGCATAAAAACTTGAAATAATAGTTTCATTTTACAGATGATGTAATGGAGACTCAGTGAAATGATGTCATTTACCCAAAGCTGCAAGATTTCTTAATGATATTACTCAGTCTAGAGATGGACTAGAGATCTGGTGATATTCTTGTTTCATTATGCTACTTTGCCCTTCCCTTATCAATTAATTCACAATAAATTCTTACTCATTTGCGCGTGTATGGTTTATATAAAGAAAATCATTTGTCACAAATTATATGACACTCATGTACTAGCATGCCTCCTCCTTATACTGTCAATTCCTCTGTGTCCAGAGGTCTAAATGATAATAACAGCCTGAGGAAAATATAATTAAAAATACACAAATAAAAAATAGCCCAACCCAAAGACAGAGGCAGGCTTATGATGTACCAGTATTGTAAGATGAAGAGCTAAAAGGAATCAGTGAGCATCCTTAAGACTACCACAACAGTGTAAGGCAGTACAGTGAAAAGAGTTTGTTCTTTGGAGTTAGAACAAAATTAGACATGTAACTACCACTTATTTTGACGATTACCTTGGGCAAATTAATTTACTAATTAGAATATTGGGTATTTCCCCTATTCATCTGAGATAATAAAACCAACCAGTAGAGCGGTGTGTGAGTCCCTTTCTCTCTACCCAAAGTTGATTGGAAGGGGGATAAGAACTGCATCATTGCCTCTTCACTCATCTCATCCTCGTCCTCTTGCAAGAGGGCAGCCATTTCTGAAATGATTTTTTAGCTTGTAAGATATTTATTCCACCAGGGAGGAGTCAATGTGCATTAGTGTCAGCATCATACAACCTGCAGGAGAGTAGTACCATCCCAAGATGTAGATGCAGAATTTAGAGAGAGTGTCTGCTTAGAGCCTGAGCCTGAGCCAGGCTCCAAGACTAATTCACCGAAGCATCCTGAATTGCAGCATTGGTCACCAGCCCAGCTCTTAATAACATGGTGCTTTTCTATCCTTTACACATCTGCAAGTAAGAATTATAATAGTATCTCTCTTAAATATTGTTCTGGCATAAATTGAGTTAAACCAGGTAGGGGGCTTAGAAGAAAGCCTGACCTAGGCTTACTGCAATAAATACATACAGACCTAATGAACTACCTTATGAAATAGGATCATTATTATCCCCACTTTGAAGATGAGAACGCTGGAGGTCAGAGAGGTTAAGACACAGGCAGAAGATGTTAGAGCCAGTTAAAAAATGTTCTTTAAACAATTCCTTCCCCAATTCTTTATTGTACAATTGAGAAGAGAGGGGGAAAGAAAGAAGCAGCTTAACCTTGAGTAACAATACAGCATCTGCAGTCCCATTTCTGTATTTGGGTTAAATGAGTGGGGCTTGGAGCGAGAACTGAATCTGAGTCTGGTAATGGCAATCTCTGGTGCAGATAATCACTGGCTATTTTCCCCAAATGTCAGCTAGATTAGTAAAACAAGAGTTGTGCTTTTATCTGAAAGTGGGGAAGAAGAAGTAAGTTTCAGAGCCTAAGAATTGTGAAAGGAACCTCTAAAGTCACTTGGAGAGAAAACACTGTTTGGAGGCCTGCAGAAGGGCCGTGCCATGATTCACGGTGCAGGTGCCAGTGAAAGGGGAAGGACATAAAGAGGTCACAGGAAGGAGAGAGAGAGAGAAACAGAGAAAGAGAGATTGTGCAAAATAAGAAATAAACTTTTCATATGAAAATATGTTTACATGCACCAAAATACACTAGATAAAAGGCACTTACCAAGAGAATCTAAACCCCATGTTTTGGTTTTGTGTTCTGGTAGGTAGTGTAACTTCAACAATTTGCTATGAGCTCAGAAATTCACGGACCCACTTCAGTTCTTCATTTTGTCTGCACTGCCTTGCCTGGAGACGCATTGCTTCCCCTGCCTCTTGGCTGACACGGTGTTTATTCAGCCCAGCCACAGCAGAACTGCACTTGACACTTTTTCTAAGAGCCAGTTCCTGCACTACTTGGTTAATCCTGCTCTCCAATTTGAAAGTATAATGTTGGCCCAACCAGGGGAGAATTTTTAATTTCAGCAGCTTTACTTGAGTTATATAATCACGTGCTTCATTGCATTAATGAACCAGGACTTTCCAACTCATAGATCAGCCCATCTCCTTCATGTGGAGATACAGTGAGTGGAAAAGCAGTGTGACCCGTGCGCGACACTGACCTCAGGACCTGCAGGAGCCAAGCGCAAGGGGCTTTCCTTTAAAGATGCCATGAGGAAACTGATGCACATCCCGTTACACAGGCTCCGCTCATCCTGCAGATGGGAAGGTAATTCAGAGCGAGTGCTCATTTCCACCCTGTAGATTTTACAGCAGCCCTCTGGCCCAAGTCATTACCTTTTTCCCGGTTTTGTTCTTGCATGGTATGTGATGCAGCAGCCTCAGGTCATGCTGCTGAGATAAACAGTTAAATGCCTTGAAAAATGAGTGGTGGTTTAGGGGGAAGGGGGTCTGTTTCTATGCACATTGTCAGAGGGTACGAGAGGGGCTAGGAATGAGAAGCGCGTCTGAGAGACTGGGGATGGTGATCTCTGGTGGAAATCACTTAAAACAGGTCTGTACTGCTGACTTCAGCAAGATCCAAAGAGCGGTGGTGAAACGGCCCTACAAGGCGGGGGGTGGGGAGTTTCAGGAGCACAATAGGAAAGATAATTAGATTGTTCTTGGTAAACTTGATGAAGGTTTAGGATAGTATCATGAAATCTTATTTTTTAATACATGGTTTTTATTGCACCTTTAAATATCACAAATAGATCGGAGGAATCATCTGGCATCAGGCTGTTTCTGTAACTAAACAACTTAGAACTTGTTCAATAGTTCATGCAGCACTGTTTCTTTTTTAGAAACATAGACACCATCCCACATTTTCCTGATATCCTTGTTTAAATTGTTGTGGCTTGCTGAATCAAAGCAGCTGAATTTAATACAAGTTCAATGTCGTTTCCTTCAAGAATCATCTTTTTGGGGCTTGAGATACTGAACAAGTACCACCTGACCTCATCCAAGCCCTGTGGATCTATTTCTCACCCAAGAAATTTCTGATTTCAACCTGAGAACCATTCTCCTGAATAAGAATGTTGATGGGGAAGTGAGCACACACACCCATCTTGTAAGGGAAGCCCAGTGTAACACGTTGGTCATGTCTGCAGATGGTGCAAGCGGTAGCCAGTTCCTTTCTATTTCCCCACCATTTGTCAATCCAGAGCCTATTTTTTTCTTTCCAAAAAGACTGAGTTCTGCATTGATGTGATTGAAGTCCCTCGCAGGTGCTTCTGGGGGCCCTTCACAATAACTGTGCGTCCCTTCAGAGTGATGCTGACACTTTCTGGGATGTCCACAGTCTTCTGAGAATGGTCTTCATCCTCCCAGTAGATGCAGCAAAGACAAATTATAATAATTAAGATCACCTAAAATTATGAGTATTTCTATAGGTCTGTTTCACCTTTGACTTCCGTAAGAGCTAAGATGAGCTCTGAGAATTCTATCCATGAAACATTATCCTATCCGACAATAAAAGCCCAGTGACCATAACGGCAGAACGACCAGATCAACTGCTCAGTCACTATGAGATGTGCTGACCACCTCTCAGTCCCTCCCCCTGGTCCGCAGGCTCCGATTGCCTGATGGTGAACCGGGACCTGGGGGTGGGTGGCAGGGGATGAGGGTGGCACCAGGCCAAGGCCCTCACCCCGCTGGTCGCCCCCCACACAGAGGGTGACCCACAGCGGGGGCGGGGCCATGAGTGGGCGGGACTGGCCAACCTCTCGGTTCCTACCCCCATCACTCAATGGCAAACTGGGAACCTGGGTAGGTGGCGGCAGGGGGCGGGGCCAGCTGCTGGCAGCCGGAGAAGATGGCCCTGATCGCAGGCTAGGCTTAGGGACCATACCCACACACAAATTTCATGCGCTGGGCCTCTAGTGTTTATTATAAGTTTTAAAAAGAACTATTGTATTACATTAGACAAGTAATGCTCTGATCCCCTATTTCCTTTTACTTCTGTTGTAAGATAACAAACCACCTAGGACTTCAGGATATTTTGACTTGTTGATAATCCTACCTGTGTAATGACATTGGTCAATCCATCTGTCACTTCTGTTCATCTCTTCTCCAGTTGAATAATGGATGACTCAAGATTAATCTTCAGCAGTCTATAAAATTGACGGTTCTCTGATGAAAATATCTTCAAATGTTGACAAGAGACATAGAAAAGAATTCACATTCTCTGTGGGGATTTTCTGGCTCTTTATTTCTATACTATAACTAGACATTGGTTAGTTTTATGGACATGGGTAAAATTGCAATCAACAAGAAGGTTTAGGAAGGAAATAATTTGGTTCATGAAATTTTCAGGATAATTAAAGTTAATAAGAAAAGCAGTTTCCTATACTTTCTTGTTAAAAACATTTTTTTTAGAAAGGGAGTAAAGTCCTCAATTTTCAGGTATTTGGCTTCCTAAGTTAAGAACTCTAATATTCTTTCATGAAGTATACCTTTTGCATTGCCAAGGATTGATATTTTTCAAATATCTGAGTCACTGCAACAGGTAATTTACTTATCTTTGCTTATTATTATCATTAAAAAATTTCCCCTAACAAGATAGGTTGAGGAAGAGAAAGGTCTTCTCATCTGGGGGGCAGGAGTTCAAAATCTGAATTATAAAGAAATTACAGAAAATCTTCCAGCCTGAATGATGGCTGTGATGGGGATTAGAGAAGGCATAGACAGAAGGCATGGGGACAGAAGACTTGTGTTACGCCTATAGAATTTGGACTTGCTTATACACTGAAAGTGTAATGAACAGAAAGGTCACTAATAGAGGAATACAGTAAGGCTCCCAAAAAGGATGTGAAACAAGGGAAGGAGGAGAGGTTCACCTTGAACAAAAGGAGAGACAGCTCATTTTATGTGCTTTCTGAATTAAAGAATGGTGGCCAGTATAAATGAGCATGCAAGCGGAGGTGTAGGAAATTGAGGATGTTCAGTCTAATGAAACTACTGTGCCTGTATTGCCCCAAACTGCTCACTGCTTTTTGGCCACGTGAGAAAAAAGCATCAGAGAAAAATTGTTTTAAAAAATATTTATGTAACCCCGGGTGGGTGGCTCAGTTGGTTGAAGCATCATGCTGTATAGCAAAATGGTTGTGGATTTGATCCCTGGTCAGGGCTCCTACGGGAGGCAACCAATCGATGTTTCCCTCTCACATCAATGTCCTCTCTCTCTCTCTCTCTCTCAAATCAGTAAACATATCCTTGGGTGAG
>NW_005371777.1:5885-17276 GCF_000412655.1 Myotis brandtii | reverse complement strand
AAATCCCAGAAATCAGAGAAGCTGCTGCCTGTGACAGTTTCTTGGGCAGGTTTTAAAGGGCTTTCGTACCTTTTGTCCAGGTCTATTCCTGATCCCGTCCGCGTCATGGCCAGGCTGAGGGCTGTCACACTGCCTGCAGCAGTCTCAGCTACAACCTTTGCTTGGGAACCCACGAAAGGGAAAACAGGATCGACTGGCACTTAGGGAAACAATTTCCTGCACCCTAGTGGTGCCTGTTAATTAAAATTGCTCACGCGGGCACTGGGGGCAGGGGCAGAGGGGCCTGGTTGCTGGGGAGTGAGAACTGCTGCCGTGGACTGACTGGTGGTCAGGTGTGTTTCAGAGGGTGGACAGGTGTCACGGTCAGAAAGAAAAACACAGATTTGGGTTTTACGTTTTGTAGTTAGCAAGAGCCAGATTGTTTTTAACTCTTTGCCTCTCTTCTGCCAAAGCAGCCGATATGAATATTCTAAAAACTGAACAAGTTGTAAGAAATGACAGGCATGTTTTAGAATTGAATCATGCTTCTGCTGAAATCATTCATTTGCTGTCACCTACTTATGTAAAGTAGGGCTCCTGAGTTCAAATTCTGGTTCAAGGGCTTCCTAAATAGGACTTAGAGCAATTTATACATTTTTGAAATTTTGTACCTAACTGCTAAAAATTTGGAGCATGATACTGCGTATCTCGGGACTTCTAGGACTCAATGAGATAATGTGTATAATAAGCATTGCAGCTACTTGGTAACTGCTGCTCTCTTCTATCCTTCTCTATCTTTTAGAGAAGGTTTATATTGTGGAGAGAGCAAAAAGCATTCAAAATCAAGACTTATAAATTAGTAAATATTACCTTTATTTTAAAAACAAATAACCACATAGGAGTAGATCATATAGCTTGATACATGCATATGATAAAATACTTTGCGACCATTTAAAAAATCACATCTTAATGAATAACTGACATAACATGCTATGTGAGGATGTTGCAAAAAAATTAGGATACCAGACTGTATATAAAATATGACCATGTGTTTTATTTTTAAAGGAATATAAAAAAGGCTTAATAAATATGTTAAAGCTTCTTAATTCCTGCTGGTGGGTTTGTGGAAAGTTTTTATTTTCTAATCTCTTCTACATTTTCATATAAAATGTCTTAGAAAACAATAAAATATAAAAATGACTTGGAAATTAGAAATGCAACCAAACACTAGCCATGGTTTCCCTGGATGACTTGGAAAATGACTCTGGGAACAGTTTTGAAAAACAGTTAGACTAAAGTTACTTCAGCAAAGACGGTGTTATTTAAACAACATAACTACTTTGAAAGATCAAAGTCATTTTCACACAGGAGTCCTTAGAGTTTTGATAAAAATTCCATCTTGTTATTTTATCATGGCCTTTTACGAAACTCCCCGCAGTGTGCCAGGAGGGGATGAGTTCTGGGGGAAAGGACACAGATACTCACTGAAAACTGCACTGAGCTAGGTCATTTACTTACTTCTCTTTTATCCTTCCAATTTTTGTGAAGAACCCATTGTTATTTCAGCTTCTAAAGATGAGGGATTTTGGCATAGTGAGGTTCTGTGATTTACCTGAGGTTGGCAGCCAGGATGAGGAAGAGCAGGAATGGAAACGCTTAACTCTAACACTGTCCAAAACGTTACCATATAATTGACAGTAGGCACCTCAGTTGTGTTGGCCAGCAGTCCAGCCATTGATCAATGCACCAATTTAAACTGAAATAAATTATAAGATGCTTTCTAAGGAACACTAGCTAAGTTTCAAGTGCTCTGTAGCCACATATGGCGAGTGACTACAGTATTGGATTGTGCAGATATTAAAATTTTGCACCATCTCTGAGAGTTCCATTAGCCAATATGACTCCAACCTAGAGAGTCACAGATGGAAGTGAAGAGAGTTGTCACAGAAAGCTCCATGATGAACATAGTAAGACTCAGCCAGGCTAGAGGGGAGTAAAGTTTATATTAGTATCTTTGCTTCTCCTTTCACATTCCTTCTCCAGTCCTCGTTCTTCACTGAGTACCTGTATCTGGATAGCTAATTTCTGTTTTCCATCATCACGGTCTCAGGCACAGTGCCTGATACATGGATGGTGCTCAAAAATATTTCTGAATGACAAACTAAATGGTATCTAGCAAGTAAATTTTAATGGAAGCCAATTACTGTTAGTGTCTGATTTTGTCTTGTAAACAGAGAAGTCAAATTTTAAGCCCTTAAAAGAATTCTTTTTTTGCATGCTGGAGCTCTGAACATTTCATGATGTTCTGCAAAAGGTACCTTGCTGTCTAGGTGCTCTGGTGCTCATAGATGCCTTAGGGTCACTGAGGTCAGATTTCTTTCCTCATCCCTTGTCTTGGACCTGGCTTCACTAACCCTTGCTGTGAAGACCTATTCCTCACATTACTATACTTCTGAGTAAATGATAGCATATATTTAAAAAAAAAACACCACAAGGAATTTTTGGAAAGCACTCCTGATTCAAAAGTAGATGAGGAAATAATGGGATTTTCAGGCCCTGATAAAACAGGACTATTGAGGATGTATTTTGAGATTTAAAAAAGCCTCCTTATCTCCCTTATCATATCGGTAACCCTTCTTGACTGTCCAAATGTGACTATCATGTATGTGTGTGTGTGTGTGTGTGTGTGTGTGTGTGTGTGTGTGTGACAAACACAGACATTTTGAGATAGAGACAGAAAGAGAGAAGACAGAGACAGAGAGAGAGAGAAAGAGATATCAATAGAGACAAAGTTCTTTTGGCTGTTTTTTTTTCTCTAGCCTTTTTGCTAGAAGAGATAGAGTAGCATATTATAGTGCTGAGAACCTGAATTTTGCTTTTAGACAAAAGCATATTGGATTCTTAATAATGAAGATGGGAAATATAATAATTACCTTACAGGGTTGTTGTGAAGATTTAATTATATAAAGATTAGGATAGTTGTGTCAAACTTAAAGTGTCCTCCAAAAATATGGTCTGACTGAAGGAAGCTCATTTTAATGAGTGTCATTTAAAGGCTCAAAGAGGGGGGCTGCAGAGCTCCCTGTAAGAACCATCTCTTGATCAGCTGTCCAAGGAATGGATGATATGGGTAAAAGCTTACAGTGAGACACTTTTTACCACCGAATCTTCAGGTCAAATGACCTGCAATACTAGAATATAGCTCAGGTGACAAATGTCCAAAAACTTCACAGGGTCTTCTAAATATAAAAAAAGGACTGAACTTGATCTGTGTAGCTTTAAGAGGCAGTACTGAGTCACCTCTGGGAAGTTTGGTGTAAGTGTGTTTTAGCTAATATGTTTGCCATCCACTGACCTTGGTGGGGCATAAGCTCTAGATTTGGGGAGGATACAGTAGAAGCTGTGAACATAGGTAAGAATGCTATCTATATGCTTTGAGCCTGCCTAGAGTTTGGGCCCTGAGAACTGCTTCCATGCCTAAGTTTATGTCAATCTGTGCTCTGACATATAGATAGCATAGGACCCATCCTGTGTGTGGTCTTAGGAAATTAATAGTGTCCTGCCTAGGACAAAAGGAGTAGAGACACTTAGGTAACACTTCTTAGGTAGCGGAGCTTACACTGCATGTTTTATATGCATTTTTTCAATGAAACCTTACTCTTGTTATAGGGTATAGCTTTGATCATGATTAAAGTTAACAGTTTGCTATCTGAAAATTTGCAAGAGTAAGAACCATGTTATGACACATGTATAGTGCCCTTTTTAGCAGTGATAGGAAGTCGGAGACAAGAATATCCCTTTATGAAAATACATTTTGCCCTTTTTCCAGCTATGAAAATAGCCCCTAGTTTGATGCCTGACTTCTCGCCTAGGATTCGCTGCCCCGAGTCTCTTTAGGCTTGGAATGCACAGACTCATCTTCTTTTGTAAAGATTAGTTTTTTTCTTCTGAGGCAGGATTGTTCTGTTCATAAAATATCCCAGAGGAAAAATAAAAAGTTATCCCTATGGAAATGGAGCCTGAGAAAGATCATGGAGAGGAGAGGGGGCGGTGAACATACCCCCTTCTCCCCCTTCATGTGTCAGCAAAGCCGGAAATCTCCATCTAACTGATTTATAGGACGTGGCAGTTAGATAAGATGGAATGAGGAGCTCCATCAAAACTGCTTTTAATAATGGTCACCCTCTACTGCTGGGTGGCGTTTGCACCTCACAGTGTAGGCCTGCCATTGAGAGCTGGAAGAGGATCTTAGCCTTCCTAACAGGAAACCTGTGGGTTGAATGTGGCCCCACAGTGGACAGGAACAGAAATGGCTTAATGGTGCATTATGTCTCAGATGACTTGAGGCTATTTATCCGAGCTCAGTTCTAGGACTTTCACGGTGCAGATTTCACATTCCACACTTTCTGGATTGAAGTGCCATTTAGAATTCAAATTGTCTCACAGCAAATGCAAAAATCAAAGCAGATTCACATATGGTAATTTACCAGCTAAGCTTTTCATTGCAGATTTCCAATTTGCTCCTCCCTCACTCTCTCTGCTAAACAAGACCCCTTGGAATGAAAGCTGTGGTGATAACATCATCATCAGTATCATTATCACCATCATCACAATCAATCATTTTTATTGTAATTCTTACTATTGTTATTTAGCCCTGAAATTAGCACTACTAAGAGGTCATTGTAAATGATAACCAGTCCAGGAGGCCTGTGGAAATGCCAGGAACCAGAAAAGAGCAAATGGGAGGCACCTCTTTCATAAGCTGGGTCTTGGCAGTTGGCAGTTTCATCATAAAGATACACCTAGGAACGTAAGGTATCTGAAGCAAAGCACACTTGGCCATGGGCATATGGAGGCATGCATGCTCCTCCCACTCAGCAATAACATGTGTGCATGTCCTACTGTTGTTGGTGGATCGCACGGGTGGAAACGCTCCATTGCTAGTGGGAGTGGGATTCTTCCAATATCTTGAGAAAAAGATTTTTCTAAGACTCGCATTGGAGAATGAGACGTGGTAAAAAGGTTTATTCATGTGAAATTATATCCCTTGGTTTCCAAAGTCCCATTTTCCTTAATCCAGCCCTGGGAAATATGCAGCCAGAGGTTCAGCAAAGCTAGAAGCAAAACCAGTGTCCAAAGTTTCTGTTCCATGGTGGAGTTGAGTCCAAGTCAGCATCAGGCTAGTCCCATCCCTTAGTCCGTTGTGTGGGTCGCACATGGCTGTGAGCCAGCCACCTGTGCGGATGCAGGGGACTGCACCCCCCACACAGGAGAGCCAGGAACGCAGAGAGCAAGAGAGCAAGAGAGAGAACTCCCTTTGTTCAGTAGCTTAAATGTCAAATCTTCCTCAGCTTGCAGTGGCCACACCTATTCTGGCCAATGCACAGTATGACTGACAGGTAAGCTCCTTCCTACGTCACTCACACCTTACTGGTCAAGCATCTAGATTGCAGCTTCTCTTTGTTTTTTTTTCCAGTTATTAATGAACTAGAGGTCCAATGCACATAATTTGTGCAAGGGGGCTCAGACCTTGCGGCCCCTGGCTGCCTCAGGGCCCCAAGGCCCCGTCCACTGGTTGTTCCCGAAGGTTGTTCCGCTGTCTGGTCTAATTAGCATATTAGTTCTTTATTATATAGGATAACCACATTTTTACAATGGTATCATTATGAATTCTGATTTCCTCTTTTTGCAGGCAGTTTAAGGGTATATAAAGGACTTGAAGTGGTATTGAAGTTAGTGTCTTTCCTACTCTTGACTTAAACTTTCTAATACTCAACTTTTCTCATCTGTCAAATACGGCCAATGGTAGCGTTGTTGGGAGCAAAACATGCAAAAGTGTTTATCATCCACTTGACATATTTCATAGACAGTGCTTTATAAGTGTTAGCTCTTGGTTTTATTAAATCAATAAAGTGTGGGTGTCTAATTTACATTCTCATTGGAAAGAATTAACTGGCAATCCTATAGATTAAGATATAACATTCTTTTGATATTTAAAACTGAGGCTCCTTAAAATAGTTCATCAGTAAATATGATGAAGGCAAACAGGAAGCATAACAGATTCTTGCTCATGAATTTTCTGAAGATTTCTAGTGTGGGAAAGCTGGAGTGGGTGGCATTTGATAACTACGGAAGGCTGATGTACTGGAGAGGCGCTCAGTTTACATCTATTGTGTCCTTTACTGTTTCCATAACCCTAGGCAAGGATATGGCCTCTTTGGGCTCCTGCTTTCTCTTTGAAATAATACCTGCTTCACAGGATTTGTGGTAACAAGTAAATTAGGTACCTGAATGCTGAGCCATGGATGCAAAGCTATATATCTCATAGATGTATAAAATATCCTTGGACTAAATTAAACCAATTAAGAAGTGAGAGGTGAGGAATAGCATATAAGAAGCATCCTTATGCCAAACAGGTTGAAGAGTCAGTGTGGGAAGGTGATAAGACAAATTCCAGAAAATGAAGCTGTACTGTCATCCCATGATTTTCTAGTTAGTTTCTAATTCCACTAAATTGTGTTTCCCAACAACGAGACAATTGTACCTTTGGTTTTCACAATAGATTTTGTGTTAACTTTAGTTTTTTCTTGTTTCAAATAAGGCAGATGCTATAACACTGGATGTTTGTGTCCCCCAAATTAATATTTTAAAACCTTATCCCAATGTGAGGGTATTAGAGGTAGGACCCTTGGGAGGAATTAGGTTATGAAGACAGAGCCCTTAGGATGGGGTTAATGCTCTTATAAAAGAGACGCCGGAGAGCTGCCTTGCTCCTCCAACCAGGCGAGGACACAGCAAGAAGGTGGATGTCTATGAAGCAGGAGGGAGTTCTCATTAGACACCAAATCTGCTGGTGCCTTGATCTTGGACTTCTCAGCTTCTAGGACTGAGAAAGGAATTGCTGTTGTTAATAAACCACCAAGTCTATGGTTTTCTGTTACAGCAACGGAACAGGCTGAAACGGGAGGCCATTAGAGTTTAAAAGATAATCCGTCTGGCTCTTCTATTATTTCCAAACAAGCAAATATGAAACTCCTTTGGCTCAAATATTACTTTGTGTCATTTTTTGGTATCAGACTGTGGAAAGGTTGTAGAGAGATAAGGGCTTTGACTGTATCTAAATTTGATCCTGAGCGCAATACCTGGTGCCCAGCAGGACTTGAGCTCTCACCGGGAAGCCCTAGAGTGCAGAAATGGTATGTTTCTATTTCAGACATTGTTTACATCCTGTCTTTTGAACCATGGACACACCTAAGACCATGAAACATGCACAGACACAGCCCCAGATATTACTATGCTTCCCACAGAAGCCTGAAAATTGAGATGCCTAATTTCAATTACCCAGAGAAATTACAGAACTGGTGCTAGGGCTCCTTGGGGGGAAAATGTTGGCATCCTGCCCTTAGTTCTTCCCCTGAGCAACACCCTACAAGCTGCCTGTATTCCAAAGGGTGGTGTGATGGTTTTTTGTTTGTTTGTTTATTTTGTTTTTTTTAATATATATTTTTTATTGATTTCAGAGAAGAAGAGAGAGGGAGAGAGAGATATAGGAATATCAATGATGAGAGAGAATCATTGACTGGCTGCCTCTTGCATGACCCACACTGGGGGATCGAGCCCACAACCCCGACATGTGCACTTGTTGGGAATCGAACCCAGAACCCTTTAGTCTGCATGCCAATGCTCTATCCCCTGAGCCAAACCGGCTAGGGCTGCGGTGATTTTTGATCATAGAAACTCATGGGATACTTGGCCTGCCCCCGCCATTAAAGAGCTCTATGATCTTGAAGAATCTAATTATCTTTTCTGAACCCCACTTCCAACATCTGGAAAACTGAGATTCATATTATTTACACGCAGCATTGTTATTAAGTGAACTTAAGTGAATTAAAAGCTGTAACAGGGTTTGTAGATGCTAGTTATTAGTACTTTTTTAATTTTTAAAGTACTTTATTCATGAAATACTAGTAAAAACAAATCAAAGTTCACAGGTTTGTACTATATAGATGAGAGAAATCTCTTAGGTAGTAAAAATGAATCATGTACACTCTACAGTATTTGAAGTGAAAAATAAATTAGAAAGAGGTGAGAATCCTACCTTGTTAGAGGGGGTTCTGTAAGCAAGGGAGTAGTGGCAGATGGTTATTGGTTTTGTGTTGTTTTGTTGGTTATTGTAGACTAGGGGCCCAGTGCATGAATTCGTGCACCTTGAAAGGAACTGTGGGCCGCAAGGCTGCAGTGGGCACAGGGGCAGGTCTTGGCCCATCCTCCGAGCCCCTGCCTGGCCCCTCCCACCGCAGACCCCTGTCCCCTGTCTGCCGGCAGCCCTGCTCCCGCCGCCCCTGCTCCCATGTGCCAGCCCCGCTCGTACCCTTGATGGCGCAGAGCGATTGGGGCCGGTGGCAGCAGTGGGTGCGAGTGGCAGCTGCTGCCTTGATTGCCCCTCAGGAGCAGGGAGAGGTGTAGAAGCCCTCAGGGGTGATCAGGGCCAGCAGTTACCACTTGTACCCACTGATGGTGCCAAGTGATCGGGACTGGCGCTAGGCGCCAGCAGCAGATGTGAGCAGCGGCTCCGATGCTGGCAGCAGGTGCAAGCCCCGAGTGGGACCACAGCACGTGAGCAAAGAATTTTCAGTAACCACCAGAGGCCGCCCTGATGACAGCGACCAGCGGCCTGTCTTGGTCTGGCGCCCCTGCTCCACCATCCCACCACAGCCGATGCTCGCCATGTTCCATGCTCTGCCGCCTGCTGCCGAAGTCCACCATGTTCTGTGTGCACCCCCTGGTGTTCAGCACACATCATAGTGAATTGTTGTCCAGTTGTTCAGTTGTTCTGCCATTCAGTCTATTTGCATATTAGCCTTTTATTATATAAGATGGTGTGAGTGTGGTTGTGAGTAACTATATATGAGAGATCAGACCTCTGGCAGGATGAGGCTGTATGTGACAGAAAAGCCAGCTCTGGTCTGGCTTCCAGGGAACATTTGAGTGTGGGGCATGCAGTTGAGAGAGGGCTCACAGGAACAGGCCCTTCATGGAAGCTGATTTGACACAGGCTCCCTGTGGGCCTGCCCAGAGCTTGTATTATCACAGGTGCCATGGGGAGGGGATGGCAGAAAACAGATATCATCCCTGTTCTCACATTGAGGACTTACATTCAGGTGCTAGGAACAAGCCTGAAAAAGACAAAATCAAGCAAGTATATAGAGACAGGGGAAAAGGAAATGATGGGGTGATAAGGGGTCAAATTGAAAGAAATTCCTGAGATTCGTAGTTCTGTCCTTTTCATGTACAGAGCAGATGGGAACCTAGGCAGAAAGCGGATGTATTCACCAGGAATTCTCAATCTGTACAAAGTAATTCTGGAAAATGGCAGCATTTGCTTATCATATGGAGATATGTAAAGCTGCATTAAACTGTGCACACTTTACACTACTGTCTTCAACATGCTGTTTACCTGTTCTTGATTTTAAATGTTGTTTAAATTGATTTTAGAAAGAGGGGAAGGGGGAGGAAGAGAAATAGAAACATCGATGAAAGAGAGCCAACCCGGACATGTGCTCTGACTGGGCATTAGACTGTATGACTGTGATCTCTTGGTTCATGGGCTGATGCTCCACCATTGAGCCACACCCACTGGGCCTGTTCTTGATTTTTAAAAGCTGGGCCAGGGGTGCTGGTATTACTGAGAGCAGGGTTCCCTCAACCAAACTCTATCACGTACAGGCACATCATCTAAATTCTCCAGGGACTCTCAGGAACCAAGTGTTGGAACAAGAGGGAGCATGACACTGAGCTGTGGCTGCTGCTCCTGAGGGTGAAGCTCGGGTGAAAAATAAATAAAAAACGGCCTCAGTAGTTAGGCTGTTCAGGACCATAAAGCACCCTGGGCCTGTTATGACTCCTCTGGGTAAAACCTATTTCTATTCCACAGTTGAAATAAGATGTGAAACAGGCCCACTTTTTACCGAGATTGCATGTTTTCAGATTCTGTGTGATGGGACTACTAATGAATAAAGTCAGGTGGCTAAAGCTGCCTCCGTCCCAAGCCACCCTTAAGAACCCGGCTGTTCACATCCTAGAGATACAATTGTGAGCAGCAGAGAAATAAGAACTGGTGTTGTGCATTAGTGTGGCCTCAGGGTGAGGCATCAGAAGAAAGGTTGAATCAGTTTTAGTGCTTCCTACTTATGAAGTCTAAAGCTCAGTTTCCCAGCATACAAAATAGAGCTGATAATTCCTTACCTTATTTGAAACCCTATGACATATATTACTTATATATCTGTTATGTGAGTAAGAAACATTTTAATTAATTCTGGCCAGAATACTCAGACAGACTAAGTTGGAGGTAGAGCTTGGGCATTGAAGACCGTTTAGAACTTGGCCATGAAGAAGGGATACAGGGCACAGTTGGTGTGAGTGAACTGCAAAAACAATAATATACGAGGTGGAGCTGTGACACTGCATGCTCTATATTTGGAGCATATTGATTAATTAATCTAATATTGGTTTTGTCTTTTTCAGATTAGAGAAATAGTCCAGCAGTATAATAAAATAAGTAGCTTGCTGGACCCTTGTAATAGAAACAGCTAAAAATGCTGATTTTTAAAAATGCTTTTGTGTAGACAAAAAAATATAAGAAATTCTAGAGGCCTATGTCAAATAAGCAATAGAAAAATTTTACATGTAAGTCATTTACTGAATCTTAGTAACCTCACACTGCATGCTCTATATTTGGAGCATATTGATTAATTAATCTAATATTGGTTTTGTCTTTTTCAGATTAGAGAAATAGTCCAGCAGTATAATAAAATAGGTAGCTTGCTGGACCCTTGTTATAAAAACAGCTAAAAATGCTGATTTAAAAAAATGCTTTTGTGTAGACAAAAAAATAAGAAATTCTAGAGCTTTATGTCAAATAAGCAATAAGCAACTTTTACATATAAGTCATTTACTGAATCTTAGTAACCTTGGGCTTGGTTTTCATGACCCACGTCCGGGAAGCAGGGCTTTAAAAACAAAAACAGAAACAAAAACGTATTCTCAAAAGAGGGTCTAGGAGGGCCCACATATTGTTGTCAAGGTGACTGGAAATGAGTCAGCTGCCCTGCGCCCCCAAAGACTTCAGGGCTAAGGACACTTAAACACACATATTCTTATTATGTTTAAATAAAGAATGAGTTTATGTGTAGGTCTTTGATGCTGGATACAGTGGAGAATAGTTTTTCTTGGAATTAGGTGACCCATCAGGAAAGCTTGCAGCCCACTCTTACACTGCCTGGATGGCCATTAAAACCCAAAGCTGAGAATTTAGGTAAGTGTGGTTTTGAGTTGGCATTATCCTCAAGAGCCTGGAAGAGGCAAATGTAAATACTCTTGAGAGTAATCCACCTGCATCCAACATCTCAAAGA
>NW_005371777.1:0-5723 GCF_000412655.1 Myotis brandtii | reverse complement strand
CATAGGAATTTGTTCATAGTTTTTTTTTAAACTATAGTCCATCCCTCCAACGGTCTGAGGGACAGTGAACTGGCCCCCTGTTTAAAAAGTTTGAGGACCCTTGTAGTGGAGAATAGTTTTTCTTGGAATTAGGTAACCCATCAGGAAAGCTTGCAGCCCACACTTACACTGTCTGGATGGCCATTAAAACCCTAACCTGAGAATTTAGGTAAATGTGGTTTTGAGTTGGCATTATCCTCAAGAGCCTGGAAGAGGCAAATGTAAATACTCTTGAGAGTAATCCACATTCATCCAACATCTCAAAGTATTCCCACAAACAAAGTGTCAAGGATACATGAGCTCATAATTAGAAGCCAAATTAAGAAGAAAAAAAACTAAAAAATGAAAGATAAATGGAAGCAAGTAAAAGCATCCAAGAGTAGATCCATACCCTCAAAGTTTTTGGGAAAGGTATACTTCCACACAATAGTCTCACTATGTTTACATAACATAGAGGATAAGGAGCAAAAACTATGAAAATAAAAAATTAGATTTTAAAAGTAACAAACACAACTTCTGGAAATAACATTTAAAAATTGAAAAAAATAAAATAGCAGATTAGGCAAAACTGTAAATAGAATTATACAATTGGAAAGAGTAATAAAAATTATTTAGAAGGCAACACAGAGAGACAGAGAATGTTGACTGGAACATCATACTGAAATTTCTAACAATGTTAAACAAATTTAAAATTATAAAATATTAAATTATACACATATTAAATTATATAGTCACTAAAATCACTTGTTCCCCCAAATAATCCACTCATGATTGTCTGGAATACTCGACCCCTTGCCTCTAATGTCCTTTGTGCCAAGTTCTGGGTCGAAGGAGTGTCTGCACCAGACAATTACAGAGATGGGTGTGGGGCTGAGAGTCAGAGTGATGTCCTAGAAGGCTGGAGATTTCAGGCATTATCTTCACTAATCACTGAAAATTAAATAGTTCTGTGCACTGCTGACAATTGTCTTCTGCCACTTTCGTACGGTCACTAAAGGAGAATGGCAGCCTTAAGTTACAGTGTCCACACACACGCACCAGACAATTACAGAGATGGGTGTGGGGCTGAGAGTCAGAGTGATGTCCTAGAAGGCTGGAGATTTCAGGCATTATCCTCACTACTCACTGAAAATTAAATAGTTCTGTGTACTGCTGACAATTGTCTTCTGCCACCGTACAGTCACTAAAGGAGAATGGCAGCACTAAGTTACAGTGTCCACACATGTGCTTACAGGAGGCCTCAACAACAGATGAGAACCCACAAGAGACCAGAAGGTACCTCAGAAAATGATTAATTAAAAAGATGACAGCAGATTTAGACAATAATAAAAGACTTTCAAAAGTATAGAAATATTCAAAAATATTTCTATCTTGTCATGCATATATTAAAATAGCAACTTTATAAAGAAAAACTATAACTGTAAACATTACAAAATCAGTAGTTATAATAGACTAGAGGCCTGGTGAGAGGCCTCAACAACAGATGAGAACCCACAAGAGACCAGCAAGTACCTCAGAAAATGATTAATTAAAAAGATGATGGCAGATTTAGACAATAATGAAAAGACTTTCAAAAAGTATAGAAGTTTTGCGTATCCAAAAATATTTCTATCTTGTCATGCATGTATTAAAATAGCAATTTTATAAAGAAAAACTGTAACTGTAAACATTTCAAAATCAATAGTTATAATAGACTAGAGGCCTGGTGAATGAAAACTCATGCGCTGGAGGGGGGTCCCTCAGCCCAGCCTGCCCCCTCTCTCACTGTCTGGGAGCCCTCAGGAGTAGGAGGCAACCCGGTGATCAGGGGAAGGCGACGCCCCATCACACCTCTGCTGTTGCCACTGCTGGCAGCAGAAGTTCGGCCGGCCCTGGTTACCTGAGCCTCGGGCGGCCCTGAGTGGCTGGGAAGCTGCCATCTGAGGCTTTTCTGCACCTTGGACCGGCCCTAGGCAGCTTGGGGGCTGAGGAGACTGAGGGACTCTGGAGGCAGGCGCGTGGAGCGGTTGGGCCTGCCTGAGGGCGGGCCTGGCCTTGCTGCATGCCTGCTGCCCCAGTGGGGCTGAGGGGACTGGGCGCTGCCATCTTTGAGGGCATGGCAGTCAATTAGCATATTTCCTCCTTATTGGCTGTGGGCGTCGCCATCTTTGCGATGATGTGAGGGTCAATTAGCTTATTCCCTCTTTATTAGATAGGATTAGAGGCCCAGTGCACACAAAATGGTGCACAGTTAGGGTCCCTAGGCCTAGCCTGGCCTCGGTCGCATGGGCCCTGCCGCCCTATGACACTACGTGAAGCTCCTTGCCCCAGGATGCTCCGAGATACTCACTGACTCTCAACTGCTCTGCGAGGCTCCCCCCATCCCACCACTGCTCCCCGAAGCTTGCTGCTGCCCCACGAAGCTTGCCACTGGACACTCCATGAAATTCCCCCCTCCCCCCACCCAGAGACTGCTCCATGAAACTCCCCCGCCCCGCAACTGCTTTGCAAAACTTGCTGCCACCAGGGTGACTGCTCTGCTAAGCTCACGGCCACCCCGCAAAGCAGCCCGCCACCACCACTCAACAGTCCCCAGTCCCCCCTGCTGCCAGCCTCCCCTCATGGTGAGTGGCTCGCGGGCTGGGGGAGGCAGGTGGACTGAGAGGTGCTTCATGCACTTCATGATGACCGGTCACCTGTTCGGTCGTGACAGCACCTAGCTCTTTATATATATTGTGGCTGGGGGACTGAGGAGACTGAGGGACTCCAGAGGAAGGCGCGTGGAGTGGCCAGGCCTGCCTGGGGGTGGGTCTGGCCTTTCCATTTGCCTGCAGCCCCAGAAGGGCTGAGGGGACTGGGTGTCACCATGTTTGAGGTTGGGGCAGTCAATTAGCATATTCCCTCTTTATTGGCTGTGGGTGCCGCCAGCTTTGCGACAGTGTGAGGGTCAATTAGCATATTCCCTCTTTATTAGATAGGACTAGAGGCCCAGCGCACACAAAATGGTGCGTGGTTAGGGTCCCTAGGCCTAGCCTGGCCTCTGTCGCATGGACCCTGCCACCCTACGACACTATGTGAAGCTCCTTGCTCCGAGATGCTCACGGACCCTCAACTGCTCCGCGAGGCTCTCCCTGCCCCTCGACTGCTTCACAAACCCTGAAATTGCTCTGTGAGGCTCCCCCCACCCCGCCACTGCTCCACAAAGCTTGCTGCTGCCCTAGGAAGCTTGCCGCTGGATGGTCCATGAAATTCTCCCCTCCCCCCACTCCACGACTGCTTCATGAAACTCCTCCGCCCCGCAACTGCTTCTCGAAACTTGCTGCCGCCAAGGTGACTGCTCCACTAAGCTCACACCCCACAAAGCAGCCTGCCACCACCACTCAACAGTTCCCAGTATCCCTCGCTGCCAGCCCCCACTCATGGTGAGCAGCTCGGGGGCTGGGGGAGGCAGGGGGACCAAGAGGTGCTTCATACACTTCATGGTGACCGGTCACCTGTTTGGTCGTGACGGCACCTAGCTCTTTATATATATTAGGATAGCAGAAGCATCACTGAAGAGCTAGTTGCTAAAACAGAAATAACAATTACATTCTTCCAGAATAAAAAATGAAAAAGAAAGATCTGAAAACTTTAAGCAAAAAATTTAGATGCATGTTTCCACACACATCTGTTAAGAGTTTCAGAAGGAAAGACTAGAAACTATTCAGGAAGTAAATACTTAAAGAATTAGTAGAATATTTCATAAATTAAAATAAATACAAGTCCTTAAGTTGAACAGGCTCTGAGTGATGGGCAAGATGAGAAAGACATAATTTCAGGTATACAAGCACAAATATGCATGTACACACAAATATATACATACACAGATTCACATACACACATACATGTATATACATTTGAATATACTGACAAACATATATACAAAAACAAGTACACATATTGTCATATATGCACATATGGCATGTACACATATATAAATAATTATATGCATGCACACACAAATTTACACACAAATATACATATGCATACACATGGGCACATCATACACTTGCACTTCTTCAGATACATACATTCATATATGCATATACACATATATATTCACATATACATATACACCTATACATGTAAAAACATACTTATACCCACTTATATGTGATCCTTAACTTACGAAAATAAATGCATGTAAATGCATGTTAAAATTTATAGAAAAATTACTGAACGAAAATAAAAAATGTAAGCAAGTATTGTGAGATTAAAATGAATTTTTCTAAATGATTTTTAACATTTTCCAAATTCTTATTTAGAAATGAACATTTTAAGTAGATTTATATAGCAAATATGATTTATTTCTCTAGTAGGATAATTTAATCAACCATATCATTTCTTAATTTGTTCCTTAGCTTTCTGATTTCTTACAAATACAGGATGTCCTCCCAAAATGTATACACTTAACAGCTGATAGCTCAATTGATGTTTCTTTCTTTTTAGATTTAACCCACTGGAATTAATAATTATTCAAAGTGTGTATACATTTTTTGGGACACCCTGTATAATTACATAAAACTACCTTCTATGTACTCTACATTCTTTGACTTTTTATAGTCTCCTTGAAAATTTTCTCTGAAAGGAATATATTTCCCTTTTAAATTATTTTTTACCTGTTAGTAAATAAGCTCAAAAGTTTAAAAAAAAAACTCAAAGATTAGTTACATATAATTAAAATCATAGTGTTTGCAATATTTGGATTTTATGTATAAATTATTTCTGACATGACTTGTAATTTAATTAAAGGATTGGGTTTCAAATGGTTCAAAGTTTTTGTGAATTATCTGCAAAGGAATCCCAGAGAAGGATCTTTAGAGAGAAAGGAGATCAGAATGAAAAGGGGAAGTTTTGAGTGTCTACACTGTCCCAGAATGATGAAAGCTCTCTGCATAGTTCAACTCACCTAATTTAAATGATAAAGAGACCTGGCTGTTGTGGAAATAAACAAAGTTTAGTTTATATCTTTATGTTTAACTTTGAAGCTGCTTGGAAAATTCTCCTGAGAATTGTTATTTAACTTTAGGAAACTACTTTCTGGTTCATTTACAAAACCCAAGTGCATTTTGAGAGAAAATCCATTTTAAAATGTGTTTTCCTAGTTAAATGAAACTTGAATTCTATAAATACTGTCTCAGCCCCTATCCCCAGCCCCAGGATGATAAAGCTTTGGGCTTGGTGTTTATTTTGGGGAAGGCAGTTGGCCTAGGTAATCATGTTTCCTTTCCTTTGGGCCTGGATGACCTGTTAGAGAGGCTGGCCCAGGGGTCCACCACACATGGTACACAGCCTTGCCAAAACGAGGCAGTAGCCTTGTGTGGCTGTCTGTCTCATTCCCTTTAATGTCCAAGGGCTTTGCCACCACATTAATATCTTACAGGTAAGGTTAGAACTAGGTTTAAAAGGCCCAGGGAAGAGGTGAGAATGGGGGAGGAGGGGGGTTAATGGAGGGAAAAAGGGGGGCATCTGTAATACTTTCAACAATAAAGATAAATCAAAAAAAGAAAAATGTATGCCACTCCCTATCAGTCTGTCGGTGAGTACTGAGGGGGCTGTGTGTTCTTTTTGGAGGGGGACACTCAGTGTGGAGAGGGGGGTTCTAAAAACTTTCCAGGCTTAGCACGAAAGGGCATGCTGATTAATTAGCTGTGTTTATCCTGGGG
>NW_005371776.1:0-1282 GCF_000412655.1 Myotis brandtii | reverse complement strand
GCAGCCTTTTATTTCAAAGTTGTTGAGGTCAGTCTCAATGCCCTGCTGAGTGACCATCAAAAGTGTTCTCATTTTATATTCATTTTCACTGCAACTTCGAAGAACAATATCAGAGAGTTAAACAAATATTCAGTGATGAAAGAACAACTCTAGTAAACATTCACTTCCCTGTGATGTCAGCCACCTGCAGGCCTACACTGGACGACCGTATTTCCAGCCCTCCATGACACAGAGCTCAGGCCAGATATCAGGGTCCTCATTCTTTGTCTCTTTTTTGTTCTTTTTTTGCAAACTCGATGTGCCTGGCCTTAGAGAGTCAACAGGCAGAAACTGGGAATTGGAAATAAATCTCTCCTCTGGTTCTGTTTTGTTTCCTGCTCATT
The DNA here is from genome assembly GCF_000412655.1 of Myotis brandtii. Classification (NCBI taxonomy): domain Eukaryota; kingdom Metazoa; phylum Chordata; class Mammalia; order Chiroptera; family Vespertilionidae; genus Myotis; species Myotis brandtii. The sequence continues at coordinate 899 of NW_005371776.1, read as the reverse complement.
GTGACCTCTAGGGTATTTGGTGGAATATTTTGGAGACCTGGCCATAGTTGGATTGTGGATAAGCAGAAGGGAGCATAGGAAGGGGTCTTGGAAGGTTGGAATTTGTTCAGAGTCAGGATGGGAAATTGTAAATCTTGGGAGGTTTTGGGGTGAGAGGCTTTTTATGACTTCAAAGGCACCTAGGGGTGTAATGTAGGAAGGCTCTCTATGTGTGAGTTTAGGTTGGGCTGAGGAACACGAGAGGGGCTGACCTACCTGTTGAGAAAGCAGCCACTGGAGCTAGTGCAGTGGTATTGGGGTGCCATTCACCCAGAGCTAGGTGGATGTGAGAGGTGAGAAACAGGGTTCTGAGGAAGAATAAGGTGTTAAAGGCTTAGATTAGTGCCCTGACATTGGGACAAGTGGGGAACCAGATGTACAGGCTGACAGGGTAGATGATATAGGAAACTGGGTACAAGACAGAGAAGGAGACAGAATTCAGATTGGTGGTTTTGAGGGATAGGGGCTGGGGAATGGGAGCAACCCCTCATTGGGTACAGAGTTTTATTGGGGGTGATGAAAATGTTTTAGTACCAGGTAACATGGTGACTGAACAACATGTGGCTATACTGCCAGTGAAATGTTCACTTTAAAAGGATTAATATCTTATTATAAGAATTTCACCTCACACCTCATAAAAATTATGCTTACTGAAAGAAGCCATATCAAAAGGAGAGCATATGATATAATTACATGTATATAACATTCTAGAAATTGCAAAATAATCTATCAATAAAGACAGGATGAGTGATTGCCTGATGACTGTGGGGTGGGGTTCAGAGAAAGGGACTATAAAACCACATGAGAAATTTTTGGGTGACAAGGAGTGTGTATTTACATATGTGTGGTTTATCGCCTGT
>NW_005371775.1:30862-32901 GCF_000412655.1 Myotis brandtii | reverse complement strand
GGGTTGAACTGGTCTCTTGCTGTTGAGGATGTAAATGCCACTGCCCTCCATGTGTGCCCCACCTTGAGAGAGGCAGAGCCCCTGCCCACAGCCAACCCACTGCCCAAGCCCAGCAGAGTCCAAGGAGGGGATGCCCAGGCTTTGGTCCCCGTCCCAGCCCACATTCAGGGTGAGAGTTGAGATCTCCAGGGGCTCCCCTGAAAGGGGCAGGGTTAGCACTGAGCCCAAGGTCCACTTTGCTTGCCCCACTCACGTGGCCCTTCACCGCCCACAGCACCCTCTCACCTGGCCTCTTTCTCTGCACCTCCCAGTATAGACGACACCCCGACACCCCCCAGAAAGGGCACAAAGAAACGAGGACAGTGGGGTGGCAATCACTCAGTTTCCACTTGTCTGCGGGGCTGGTCACCCCTCAGAACGTCCCACCGCCCTCCCTACATTAGCACAGGGCAGCTGGTCCTGGCCCATGGACACAGGGTGGGAGCCCCCTGACCCAGCCACAGGGTCACAGGGCCTGGACTCTGAGCTCACCTCACCTGGCCACTGTGCCACCCACAGTCCCCCAGGGCAGGGAGGGTCACAGGGTCAGGATCAAATGGGTGGACACCCCCAGGCCTGGTGGATGGGGGTCACCACAGGGCATGTGCTCCCACCCATGGATGTCTGAGTCACAGCAGGTGAAGAGAGAGGAGAGGGAACACACTCGATTTTCAAGGAAGGATTTACCCTCCCTCTCTCCCTCCCTTCCTTCCTCCCTCCCTCACCATGTCTTTTCTGGACCCTGACTCCAGTTCATCTCAGGGTCTGAACACACCTGGCCATGGGCAGCCTCATCCAAAAATGCCCCCAAAGCACCGTGCAGCCCTGATCATGCCCGCTGGACCATGCCACTTGCCCATGGAGGGTGGACCCCAGGGGACACATTGACTGGGCCCCACAGAGCCTGGCCTGGAGAAAGGGCAGGGCACCGCCATCCTGAGGGGAAGGACTCGAGGCCCCTTGAAGGGGTCTGTCCCCACCTGGTGGCTGGAAGCTCAGGCCCCACCCAGCCCAGCAGGACAGCTCTGTGTCCCTCTGATGCGAGGCTCAGGGTCCAGGCCAGCGTGGTGTCCAGATGGGACCAGACTCCAGGGCCCTGAGCCAGGGGTGAAGGCCAAGGGTCCTGTGTGCAGGGGGAGGGGAGCCCCAGGGCTGAGGGTGAGCAGGAGGGCAGGGAGCCCGAGGACAGAGACGGGGCTGGGACAGGGGGCAGGGCCCTGGGACCCACCTGAGGTTGGAGTGGAGATGTCCTCCCCTGTGACCTGCAGCTGCAGGGGCTCACTGCGCTCAGACCGGATCTCATACATATGTTCATAGAGGCAGCGGTAACTCCCCGCAGTCACTTTACTCACCGCGGGGATGATGAATCTGGCCTCTGTCCTCTGCGAACCATCTTGAGGCTCACTTTTGTGATAAAGGTAGATACGTCTTCCATCCTTCTCCAGGTGGAAGAAGTCAGCCCAAGCTGGGCCCCGGCACACGAAGGTCACAGGCTGTCCCAGGGGGACCACAGGGCCTGGCTCAGCCCTGAGGGTGGGTATGGGCAGGACGCCTGGGAGGAAGCAGAGCAGGATCTCAGGCTCCATCATGAGAAATCACAATTTCACACCTCCCGGGTTTTAAGCCTGCAGCTCAGTGGTTCTTAGCAAACTCACAGAGCTGTGCAACCCTCACCACAGCCCAATTCTACATCATTCGCACCATCCCTTCCCCAAGAGACCACCCATTCCCGCTCCAGGTAACTGAATTCTCATCACTCCAGTGACTTCCCCACGTGACACTCGGACTTGAGTTGTGGTGACATTGTGGCCTTTTCTCAGGGGGACACAGGAGGTCTCAGAGCAGCCTGGGGCCCCGGACATGTCTCCCTCCCCACAGCCACTCTCCAGGGGGACAGACAGGGCTGGGAGGGAGGCAGAGGGTGAGGATGAGCAGGTCCCTCGGGGACAGGGACGCTGGAGTGGGAGAGGGTGGGAATGACCTGGCTGGGTCTGCGGGCA
>NW_005371775.1:26442-28586 GCF_000412655.1 Myotis brandtii | reverse complement strand
CTGCAAACAGCCATCAGCCCCTCACCCAGGCTGGCCAGGAACCCCAGCAGGGACCTCCACCCTGAAGGAGCTGTGGCCAGCCTGCAAAGATCCCTCAGCCCCTCACCCAGGCTGGCTAGGCCCCCCAGCGAGGATGCCCACCCTGAAGAGGCTGTGGCCAGTCTGAAAACAGCCCTCAGCCCCTCACCTGGGCTGGCCAGGCACCCCAGAGGAGACCCCCACCCTGATCTGGGACACCCTTCAGGTCAATCCAGCCAGCCCCCATCAATGCACCAGGCCTCTATCCTATATAATAAAAGGGAAATATGCAAATTGACCCTAACAGCAAAGGGACTGGGAATCATTTGTCAGTATGACACACACTGACCACCAGGGGGCAGACGCTCAATGCAGGAGCTACCCCCTGGTGGTCAGTGTGCTCCCACAGGGGGAGCTCTGCTCAGCACAAGCCAGGGTGACAGCTGCTAGTACAGCGGTGGTTGTGGAAGTCTCTCCAGCCTCCTCAGCAGCACTAACGATGTCCAACTGCAGCTAGGACTGCTCCCCGCTGGATAGTGGACATCCCCTGAGGGCATCCAGGCTTCCAGAGGGATGTCTGACTGCCAGCTTAGGCCCAATCCCCCGGAAAATGGGCCTAAGCTAGCAGGTGGTCATTCCCCAAGGGGTCCCAGACTGGGAGAGGGCACAGGCCAGGCTGAGGGACCCTCCCGAGTGCACAAATTTTTGAGCACAGGGCCTCTAGTAATTATATAAATACAGAGAGTTGAGTAGGTATATAGATAGGTAAAAAAAAATCTATGCTAATAAAATAGTAATATGTTAATTAGACCGTGTCAACCTGACATCTTCTGGAAGTCCAACTTCCTTCTGGACAATTAGGGGGTGACCTAGCCAGCAGGGTGGCAGTTCAGGGGCGACCTAGCTATTAGGGGACCAGTTAGGCGGCGATCCAGCCAGCAAAGCAGAGGTAGTTAGGGGCGATCAGGCAGGAAGGCAGAGTGGTTAGGGGCAATCAGCAGGCAGGTATGGGAGCTGTTAGGAGCCAGCAGTCTTGGATTGCGAGAGGGATATCCGACAGCCAGTTTAGGCCCCATACGGGATGAGGCCTAAACCAGCAGTCGGACATCCCCCAAGGGATCCCAGATTGGAGATGGTGCAGGCGGGCTGAGGGACTCCCCACCCATGCATGAAATTTGTGCACCAGGTCTCCAGTAGTTATATAAACATACAGATATTTAGATACATACTTACATATATAGATAGATACATCAATAATTAGATAAATAGTTACATAGATAGATATATAGATACAATGATAGATACTTGGATACATAGAAAGGTATACAGACAATACAGGCAGGAAAACTTCTTGGCTTGTGAGGACTGTCCTTTAAAACTGAGTGTCTTCTCTCCCCTCTCTCTTTGTCCTGCTGTGACTCAGACATGCCATGGGTGGGAAGAAGGGCAGGGCCAGGGGTGGCCCCCATCATCCAGGCCTGGGTGTGTCCACCTAGTTGATCCTGACACTCGGCTTTAAAGGACAGTCCTCACAGGCTGACTGTCCCCAAACCACACATTACCTTATGCAAATGCTTCAGTTTCTCAGGGCACAGGGGAAACCATAGAACTCTCCTGACACCTCCATGTCATTCCTGGGAGAGCACAGAGCTGAGTGGGACACTGGAAGGACTCATCCCCCCCTCTCCCAAGCTCCGAGGGCTGGCGGCACCTGTCTCAGGCTCCATGCCTGTGCCTCCCTGTGTCCTGTGAACCTGGGCTGCCACCAACACACTCCCCTGCTTCCCAGCTGCCTCTGGTTATTTCTAAACTGAAAGCCCTACGTCCACAGGAGCAGATGCACAAAAGAAACAGTCATGTTGTCCAAACTTTGGTGGGCGGGGCATCTGGGAAGGTTGACTTTCAAAGAACCAGAAGGGTCCGGGCTGGTGGCTGGATTCCGGTTGGACCTTGATGAACCAATGGGTCCATTTAAGGCAAAGAACACAGACACTCTGATTAGGGAAGGTGGTCGCATAGCCTCCCTCACCCCAACTCTGAGGCACATCGTTGTGACCTCCCAGGGCAGAGGTGACAGAGGAGAGTCAAGACCTAGAGGGAAAGGCCTGAGACTTCTCAGCTCCCAG
>NW_005371775.1:9294-20292 GCF_000412655.1 Myotis brandtii | reverse complement strand
CTGTGCCTCCCTGTGTCCTGTGAACCTGGGCTGCCACCAACACACTCCCCTGCTTCCCAGCTGCCTCTGGTTATTTCTAAACTGAAAGCCCTACGTCCACAGGAGCAGATGCACAAAAGAAACAGTCATGTTGTCCACACGTTGGTGGGCGGGGCATCTGGGAAGGTTGACTTTCAAAGAACCAGAAGGGTCCGGGCTGGTGGCTGGATTCCGGTTGGACCTTGATGAACCAATGGGTCCATTTAAGGCAAAGAACACAGACACTCTGATTAGGGAAGGTGGTCGCATAGCCTCCCTCACCCCAACTCTGAGGCACATCGTTGTGACCTCCCAGGGCGGAGGTGACAGAGGAGAGTCAAGACCTAGAGGGAAAGGCCTGAGACTCCTCAGCTCCCAGCTCAGGGATGGCTGAGGGGGCTGCAGACCCAGGCAGGCCCCTGGCAGAGTGGGCCATCAGGAAGGGCAAAGTCTGGGAGGGGAGGATGGTGAATTTCTCTAATAGTGTCAACAATACAAATAAGATTGTCAGAAGGGGCAAATGTGTACTATTCAGTGGGATTTCGTACATTCACCATCTTGTGCAACCATTGCCTCTACCTTGTTCCAAATTATTTCCATCACCCCCAAAAGAAATGGTGTGCCCATTGAATCCATGTGCTGGGGGCATATTCCAGCAGGTCATAAATGCAAGAAGTTCATCAAAATGTTGATGGGTTTCTATATTCCTGGGAGAGCACAGAGCTGGGCTGGACATTGGAGGGGCTTAATCATATTACCTGCTGCTAAAATACCTGAAAGCATTTCCCCAAACCTGAAAATATACATGTTATTACCTGCTGCTGGCCAAACAGCTGAACAGTTGAAGGCAGCTCCCCAACCTGACAATGCCTACTGTATAACAAACCTTACCTTTGATATGTATATCTGCTTTGCTTTAGAGCAATTTGTGTTAATAAAAAGCTAGGGGTCCAGAGATTCAGAGAACTTGGTTACTGAAGCTACGGCTCCTCTGGCTCCCCAAAATGAATTCCAAATTTATATTTCTAGTCTCTTTATTAATTTACTCGCAGCCTTCTCCAGATTCCTGAACCCGTCTAGATTCAGGGAAAGACCCCGGTACCATGAAGGTCTGTCTCAGACACAGGACCAACAGGCGTGTATGTACAGAGAGATGTATGGGGCAGGATTGGCTCACACAATTCAGGAATCTGGCAAGTGCAAAATCTGCAGGGAGGGCTGGTGGCTGGAGACCAGGAGAGCTGCTGCTGCAGCTCAAGCCCCAGGAAGTCTGTCCACAGCATCTGGGGTCAGTCCTGTTCTCTTCAGCCCATGTGAGGAGACCCACCCACCTGATGGAGGGCAGTTTGCTTCCCTCCCATGTCTTAGAGGCCCTGGTTGGCTGGGCTGGGGATCATGTTGAAACCCAGAGCAGCGAGCTGAGATTTGATAGCCCCCAGATGGTGTCTCATTCACCCAAAGAATGAAATCTCAGTAGAGAAGATTGAAGCAAATGTGGGGAAACTTTATTGCAAGCAGATTCAGACTCCCTGCATGGGGAGAGGGCTCAGTCATGGTTGCCACTGAAGCCTGTGGTCTAGGGGTACATATTTGCTACAAACCTGCTCTCTGTCTCCCACTGTGGACACCTGATTGATTCTCTCAATTGTTCTTGACCAGAAGCAGACCTGAACCTTAGTGTTACAGCCCCTTCCTAGTTTCACGTGTCTCCCCTCTGAATCTCAATCATTGTTATTTCTGCGTGGTTCGCTCCGTGGTCAGGCTGGATAACATGGTCGTATCTGTCCTGCCTCCATCTGTGTTTGTTTCCTGTGGGGCACTGCCCTGTGTGTCTGCCTGTCAATCAAGATGACTCCTCTCAATGGTCCTGGGAAGATGAAGGTTGAGGCCAAGCATCCTAACCCACATGGGCCTGGGTTCTCTTGTCCTTGAACAACAGCGGGGGCGGCTCTGGTCATCTGGGCTCCAGGGTGAGCCTCGGGCCCTCGGTGAGATCCCTCCTGGTGCTCTGGGGTCCCCTCTTGCTGGGGGGCTCCCTTGTGTTTACTCCTGTGGTCCCTGTGGGGCCCTACGCTGGCTGAGCCCAGCTTCCACCAGAATCACCACCAGGATCAGCAAGACCACGCCCGCCAGGCCCAAGCGAATGCTGTTCTCCACAGTGTAATCCCGGGAGGCGGGGCCTGGAAGCAGAGGGTAGGAGTCACTGACAGGTGGACACGACCCTGCCAGGCCAGGCCCAGGTGGGGGCGCCCCAGGCTGAGGTCCCCCCTACCCAGCCCAGGCTCTGTAGGGTGGGGGGGGGAGCAGAGGGCTCTAGGGGCTCCAGTGAAGGGGGCAAGGGAAGCACTGAGCCCAACTTCCTCTCTGTCTTCCCCACTCACCTGGTCCTTCACCGCCCACAGCACCCTCACCTGGCCTCTTTCTCTGCACCTCCCAGTATAGAGGACGCCCCCGACAACCCCCAGAAAGGGCACAGGGAGACGAGGACACTGGGGTGGCACCCTCTCTGCTTCCACTTGTCTGAGGTGCTGGCCACCCCTCAGAACATCCCGTCACCCTCCCTACATTAGCACAGGGCAGCTGGTCCTGGCCCATGGACACACAGGGTGGGAGCCCCCTGACCCGGCCACAGGCTCACAGGGCCTGAATTCTGAGCTCACCTCACCCGGCCACTGTGCCACCAACCGTCCCCCAGGGCAGGGAGGGTCACAGGGTCAGGATAAACTAGTGGACACCTCCAGGCCTGGTTGATGAGGGTCACCACAGGGCATGTGCTTCTACCCATAGGATGTCTTGAGTCACAGCATGAAGAAGAGAGAGGAGAGAGAAGACCCTTCGATTTAAAGGTAGAATTTCTCCCCTCCCTCACTCTCCATGTCCTTGCTTGACTCTTACTCAGGGTCCAGTTTGTATCAGGGTATGACCACACCTGTCCAGGGACAGCCTCATCCAAAAAAATACCACAAAGCACTGCCAATCCATGGGCAGGGACCCCATGGACCATGGGATTTGCTCACGGTGGGGGGACCCGAATGGATACATTGCCTGGTCCCCACAGAGCCTGGCCAGGGGAAAAGGCAGGGCACCACCTGAGGGGAAGAACTCATGGCCACTTGTAGGGGTCTGTCCCCACCTGGTGGCTGGAAACTCAGGCCCCACCCATCCCAGCAGGACAGCTCTGTGTCCCCTCTGATGCGGGGCTCAGGGTCCAGACCACTGTGGTGTCCAGATGGGACCAGACTCCAGGGCCCTGAGCCAGGGGTGAAGGCTGAGGGCCGTGTGTGCAGAGGGAGGGGAGCCCCAGGGCAGGGGGTGAGCAGGAGGGTAGGGAGCCCGAGGACAGAGACGAGGCTGGGACAGGTTGCAGGGCCCTGGGACCCACCTGAGGGCGGAGTGGAGTCCTCCTCTGTCATTTTCAGCTCCAGGGGCTCACTGTGCTCAGACCAGAGGGAATCTTGGTGATAGCGGCAGCGATAACGCCCAGCCATGTCTTCACTCACCGTGGGGAAGTGGAATCTGGCCTTTGTCCCCTGCCAACCATCTTGAGACTCGCTTTTCTGACCGTAATATTCATGTTTTCCATCCTTCTCCAGGCGGAATAACTCAGCCCCAGCTGGGCCCCGGCACACCAAGGTCACAGGCCGTCCCCGGGGGACCACAGGGCCTGGCTGGACCCTGAGGGAGGGTTTGGGCCAAACCCCTGGGAGGAAGCAGAGCAGGATCTCAGGCTCCATCATGAGGAAATCTCCAACCTCCCCCCCCACTCCCCCCCGGGCTTTAAGCGTGCAGCTCAGTGGAGTTTAGCAAACTCACAGAGCTGCGCAACCCTCACCACAGCCCAAATCTACACCATTTTCACCATCCCTTCCCCAAAACCCTATCCCATCCTCGTCCAGGAAACTGAATTTTCATCACTCCTGTGACTTCCCCATGTGACACAAGGACCCGAGTTCTGGTGACATCGTGGGCTTTTCTCAGGAGGACACGGGAGGTGTCACAGCAGCCTGGGGCCCTGGGAAAGTCGCCTTCCCCACAGCCACTCTCCAGGGGGACAGACAGGGCTGGAAGGGAGGAAGAGGATGAGGATGAGCAGGCCATTTGTGGGGACAGGGACCCAGGATTCTGAGATGGTGGGAATGACCTGGCTGGCTCTGCAGGCAGCTGGAAAGATTGAGGGGACCAGAGGGACTGCAGGGCCCCATGGGAACTCTAGTGGGCGTGGGGGTGGAGCTCCAGCGCCTACCTGCTCACATGACCCCTGTTGGTGTAGAGACCCTACACTCAACTCATTGGCAAGTCCTCTGAGCAGCACTAACTCAGGTTCCCTCTGCATTTCCCGCCTTCCTCTCAGCCCTTTTCAACTTCCTTGTTATTGAGGCACCTGAAACCCCAAGTGTCTAAACTGGGCTGGGCAGGGGAACAGAGGGTTCTAGCCCTGAAACAGGAAGAAGGCATTCAAGTTACTCAATCCCCATAGAGCCAGAGCTGGCCGAGCCCCAGAACTCATTCCCTTGGTTAGTCATCCCCTCCTTCCTTCAGCCACAGCTCAGCTCCCATCTGTCCCTTTACAGACGCCTCCTTGTGCCACTGGCTCCACAAAGAGGAGAAACACAGGAGGGTCCCTGCCTTCTTGGGGGAAGGGTAGAGGGAGCACAGGGCTGAGGAGGGTGCAATCCACAGCCACGTGCTGTGATACTCGCCCAGGGCTGAGTGTGGGAGGCTCAGGGTGAGTGTGGGAGGCTCAGGGCTAGGGGGGCAGAGATGACCTCTCAGAGTCACGGGGGGCGGCCCTGAGCTGAGACCAGAGGCCAAATATGAATGAGCCAAGCGGAGCTACATGAGCCTTAGTGTGGGAGGTGGTCATGGTAGAGACAGATCATGGTGTTTGTGAAAGTGAAAGAAAGGCTGGTTTCTGAAGGTAACTTAGCCAGAGGGCATGAGAACAGACCGATCCAGACAAAGAGAGAGGCTGGGGGCTCATTCCAGCTGAGGATACACCTGGAGAGGACTCTGAGGAAAAGCAATATTTTGCCTGAAAATGAAACTTGTATGTAAAACTCCATAGAAAAGGGCGGACTCACCCTCCTGCATGTGGATCGTCTGGCCCAGGCAGAGCACTGCAAGGGATGGTCTGGTGAGAACAACACCCAGCGCCTGGTTCCGCCCCTGCCAGCAATCAGGGGGCCTTCCTGGAGGCAGCCGACTCGGCCCGAGAATATCCCAGGCTCCCTCCTGGGCATTTCCTCTGAGCACAATCCTGCTTCCTGCTCTGAGTTTCCAAACAAACCCCCACCCCCTCTTCCAATCAGGTCCTCAGTCAGAACCTGTCCCCATGCCCAGGCACCTGCTTCTAGGACTGACCCTCCCATGGTCACACTTAGGTCAGGCCCAGAGCTGAGGGACCACACCCCCAGGAGGGACCATGAGTCTCCTGGGCTGGAGTCAGGACTGAACTGGTATGGCGACACCTGCTCTAGCTCCCACCAGCTCAGTCCCTGGAATACGGTCCCTCCATCCAGGACTCACCGAGGCCCAGGAGGGTGGAGGGCCGGGGGCTCATGGGCAGCCTCTCCCAGTCTTCTCTGTCCTTGTCCACCTGTAGGAGGTGAGTCTGTCTGGGTGAGGGAGGACAGGGTCCTGCAGGTCAGTGAACGTGCAGGGCGGCTTTAAAGGGGCCGAGTCATATGCGTTATTTCCGTGGTTTCTTATGAAAGGAGGTTGGGTGCTCCAAACTCCAAATCTAGTTTCCCCTTTTTGGGTCCAGAGTGGTGTTGGTGAAAGTATATAAAATATTGTATTTCTAATTTGTTCAGGCAGCAGTTTCTAGAGATGTATGTCCTAACCAGGCTCAACCCATGACCAGATGAAACCTACATGGTATTAATTCACCGGTGATGGACAAACATTGATGATAGATACATAGATCCAAGATAGATCTAGATAACTGGATACTCAGATACATAGATGTATAAGTTGTTACACAGATACTCAAATTGATAGTTACATAGATAAATACATAGATGCAAACATGGAAATAGAGATAGTTACAAAGATACTTAGTTATATAAACCCATCCTGGGGTACATACATAGATATGCAGATTGTCAGATACATAATTATATACATAAGGAGAGTTGAATAGATATTTAGATAGATACACAGATCTATACTAATAAAAGGTAATATGTTAATTAGACCGGGTCGACCAGACATCTTCCGGAAGTCCAACATCCTTCTGGACAAATAGGGGGCGACCAGGCCAGCAGAGTGGCCGTTCGGGGTGACGTAGCCATTAGGGGACCAGTTAGGTGGCGATCGGGCCAGCAAGCTGAGGTACTTAGGGGCGATCAGGTAGGAAGGCAGAGTGGTTGGGGGCGATCATATAGGCAGGCATGGGAGCAGTTAGGAGCCAGCAGTTTTGGACTGTGAGAGGGATATCCAACTGCCGGTTTAGGCCCCATTGCATATGGGGCCTCAACCAGCAGTTGGACATCCCCCGAGGGGTCCCAGATTGGAGATGGTGCAGGTGGCCTGAGGGATCCCCCAGCCATGCATGAATTTTGTGCACCAGGCCTCTAGTAGTTATATAAATATATCGATATTTACATACATAGTTACATATATAGATAGATACATAGATAATTAGATAAATACCTACATAGATAGATATATAGATACAATGATAGATACTTAGATACATAGAAAGGTATACAGACAATACAGGCAGGAAAACTTCTTGGCTTGTGAGGACTGTCCTTTAAAACTGAGTGTCTTCTCTCCCCTCTCTCTTTGTCCTGCTGTGACTCAGACATGCCATGGGTGGGAAGAAGGGCAGGGCCAGGGGTGGCCCCCATCGTCCAGGCCTGGGTGTGTCCACCTAGTTGATCCTGACACTCGGCTTTAAAGGACAGTCCTCACAGGCTGACTGTCCCCAAACCACACATTACCTTATGCAAATGCTTCAGTTTCTCAGGGCAAAGGGGAAACCATAGAACTCTCCTGACACCTCCATGTCATTCCTGGGAGAGCACAGAGCTGAGTGGGACACTGGAAGGACTCAGCCCCCCCTCTCCCAAGCTCCGAGGGCTGGCGGCACCTGTCTCAGGCTCCATGCCTGTGCCTCCCTGTGTCCTGTGAACCTGGGCTGCCACCAACACACTCCCCTGCTTCCCAGCTGCCTCTGGTTATTTCTAAACTGAAAGCCCTACGTCCACAGGAGCAGATGCACAAAAGAAACAGTCATGTTGTCCACACGTTGGTGGGCGGGGCATCTGGGAAGGTTGACTTTCAAAGAACCAGAAGGGTCCGGGCTGGTGGCTGGATTCCGGTTGGACCTTGATGAACCAATGGGTCCATTTAGGGCACAGAACACAGGCACTCTGATTAGGGAAGGTGGTCCCATAGCCTCCCTCACCCCAACTCTGAGGCACATCGTTGTGACCTCCCAGGGCGGAGGTGACAGAGGAGAGTCAAGACCTAGAGGGAAAGGCCTGAGACTCCTCAGCTCCCAGCTCAGGGATGGCTGAGGGGGCTGCAGACCCAGGCAGGCCCCTGGCAGAGTGGGCCATCAGGAAGGGCAAAGTCTGGGAGGGGAGGATGGTGAATTTCTCTAACAGTGTCAACAATACACATAAGATCATAAGATGGGGCAAATGTGTACTATTCAGTGAGATTTCGTACATTCACCATCTTGTGCAACCATTGCCACTACCTTGTTCCAAATTATTTTCATCACCCCCGAAAGAAATGATGTGCCCATTGAATCCATGTGCTGGGGGCATATTCCAGCAGGTCCTAAATGCAAGAAGTTTATCAAAAGGTTGATGGGCTTCTATATTCAGCACTACCGAATCACATTACCTGCTGCTAAAATAAGTGAAAGCATTTCCTCAAACCTGAAAATCTACATGTTATTACCTGCCTCTGGCCAAAGAGCTGAACAGCTGAAGGCAGCTCCCCCAACCTGACAATGCCTACTGTATACCAAACCTTACCTTTGATATGTATATCTGCTTTTCTGTAGAGCAATTTGTGTTAATAAAAAGCTAGGGGTCCAGAGATTCAGAAAACTTGGTTACTGAAGCTAGGTCTCTGGCTCCCCACCAAAATGCCTTCAAAATTTATATTTCTAGTCTCTTTATTAATTTACTCACAGCCCTTCTCCAGATTCCTGAACCCGTCTAGATTCAGGGAAAGAACCCAGTACCATGAAGGTCTGTCTCAGACACAGGACCAACAGGCGTGTATATACAGAGAGATGTATGGGGCAGGATTGGCTCACACAATCCAGGAGTCTGGCAAGTGCAAAATCTGCAGGGAGGGCTGCCGGCTGGAGACCAGGGGAGCTGCTGTTGCAGCTCAAGCCCCAGGAAGTCTGTCCACAACGTCGGGGCCAGTCCTGTTCTCTTCAGCCAATGTGAGGAGGCTCACCCACCTGATGGAGGGCAGTTTGATTCCCTCCCATGTCTTAGGGACCCTGGTTGGCTGGGCTGGGGATCATGTTGAAATCCGGTACAGCGAGCTGAGATTTGATAGCCCCAGATTGTGTCACACACACCCAAAGAACAAAATCTTGGACCACAAGATTGAAGCAAAAGTGGGGAAACTTTATTGCAAGCAGATTCAGACTACCTGCATGGGGAGAGGGCTCAGTCATGGTTGCCACTGAAGCCTGTGGTCTAGGGGTATATATTTGCTACAAACCTGCTCTCTGTCTCCCCCTGTGGCCACCTGATGGATTCTCTCAATAGTTCTTGCCCAGGAGCAGACCTGAACCTTTGGGGTTCCTATGCCTCAGCTCACCTTAGTGTTGCCGCCCCTCCCTAGGTCAAGTGCATCTCCTCTGAGTCTAAAATCATTCTGTTATCTGCGTGGTTGGCTTCCGTGGTCAGGCTGGATAACATGGTCGTATCTGCCCTTCCTCCGCCTGCCTTTCTTTCCCCGGGACCCTGGCCTGTCTGCCTGCCTGTCAATCAAGATGACTCCTCTCAATGGTCCTGGGAAGGTGAAGGTTGAGGTCAAGCATCCTAACCCACGTGGGCCTGGGTCCTCTTGTCGTTGAATAACAGTAGGGGCGGCTCTGGACATCTTGGCTCCAGGGTGAGCCTTGGGCCCTCGGTGAGGTCCCTGCTGGGGCCTAGGGTCCCCTCTCTCTGGGGGTTCCCTTGTGTTTATGCCTATGGTCCCTGTGGGGTCCTGTGCTGGCTGAGCCCAGCTTCCACCAGAATCGCCACCAGGATCAGCAAGACCAAGCCCGCCAGGCCCATGCGGATGCTGTTCTCCACCGTGTAATCCCGGGAGGTGGGGCCTGGAAGCAGAGGGCAGAGGTCATTGACAGGTGGACACAACCTGGCCAGGCCAGGCCCTATGAAGCTGGAGCCCACTGCCCAGCAGAGCCCGAGGAGGAGTCGCCCCAGGCTGAGCTCTCCCCTCCCCAGCCCAGGCATCAGGTAGAAGCGGAGGGCTCCAGTGAAGGGGGTGGGAAAGCACTGAGCCCAGGTTCCACTCCATCTTCCCAACAAACCTGGCCCTTCACCACCACAGCGCCCTCACCTGGCCTCTTTCTCTGCACCTCTCACTATAGAGGACGCCCCACACACGCCCCAGAAAGGGCTCAGGGAGACGAGGACATTGGGATGGCACGCTCTCTGCTTCCACTTGTCTGAAGGGCTGGCCGCCCCTCAGAACGTCCCACCACCCTCCATACATTAGCACAGGGCAGCTGGTCCTGGCCCATGGACACACAGCCTCCCGAGGGGAAGGACACCTGGCCCCCTGCAGGGGTCTGTCCCCACCTGGTGGCCGGAAGCTCACTGTGTCCCCTGTGATGCAGGACTCGGGGTCCAGGCCACCGTGGTGTCCAGATGGGACCAGATTCCACGGCGCTGAGCCAGGGGTGAAGGCCGAGGGTCGTGTGTGCAGAGGGAGGGGAGCCCCAGGGCTGGGGGTGAGCAGGAAGGCAGGGAGCCCGAGGACAGAGACGGGGCTGGGACAGGGAGCAGGGCCCTGGGACCCACCTGAGGGTGGAGTGGAGTCCTCTTCTGTCACCTGCAACTGCAGGCGCTCACTGCGCTCAGACCAGCCATACGCATGTTCATAGAGGCAGGTATAATTCCCAGCAGTGTCTTCACTCACCGCGGGGATGTGGAATCTGGTCTCTGTCACTGGCAAACCATCTTGAGACACTTTTTTCTGATTCTCATATACAAGTCTTCCATCCTTCTCCAGGCGGAAGAACTCAGCCCAAGCTGGGCCCCAGCACACGAGGGTCACAGGCCGTCCCCGGGGGACCACAGGGCCTGGCTCAGCCCTGAGGGAGGGTATGGGCAGGACCCCTGGGAGGAAGCAGAGCAGGATCAGGCTCCATCATGAGGAAATCTCCAACCTCACACCCCCCGTGTTTTAAGCCTGCAGCTCAGTGGTTCTTAGCAAACTCACAGAGCTGTGCAACCCTCACCACAGCCCAATTCTTGTCCATTTGCACAATCCCTTGTCCAAGAGACCACCCCTCTACCCCCTCCAGGGGACTCAGTTCTCATCACTCCAATGACTTCTCCATATGACACAAGTTCTGGTGACATCCTGGGCTTTTCTCAGGGGGACATGGGAGGAGTCAGAGCAGACTGGCAACCCCGGCACATACCCCTCCCCATGGTTGCTCTCCAGGGGGGCAGACAGGGCTGGGAGGGAGGCAAAGCGTGAGGATGAGCAGGTCACTGGTAGGGACAGGGATGCTAGTGTAGGAGAGAGTGGGAATGACCTGCTGGGTCTGAAAGCAGCTGGGGGAGAGAGTGGGGGTCAATGGGGGTTGCAGGGCCCCATGGGAAGTCTAGAGGAGGTGGCAGTGGACACTAGCCCAGACCTGCTCCCAGGACCCCAGTGGGTGAAGACCCCCACTCCAGGGCACGTCCTCTGAGCAGCACTCACTCAGGTTCCCTCTGCATTTCCCGCCACCCTCTCAGCCCATTTCCACTTCCTTGT
>NW_005371775.1:3868-6499 GCF_000412655.1 Myotis brandtii | reverse complement strand
CTGCACATTAGAATCACCTGGGAATCTTTTTAAAATCCTGATTCCTGGGCCTCATCCTCTGGAAATTGTTTCTTTGTTATGGGGTGGGGCCACAACATTAGTAACAAAGAAACAGAATTAAAACTTTATTGTGGGGAGCTGCTACAGTGTTTTGGACAGATTCAAGCCTTGGACTGATGAGAGGGCACAGTCCTCTCATTGCCACGTGCAAGTCCCAGCTTGGAGAGCAGGGCCCGCCCAGCACAATGATAGCCAACAGCTGTAGTTGTAAGCTTGAACCTATGGTCCAAACACGTGACCCCACGTGCCTGAGTGAGGTGGGCTTGATAGAGTTCAGGTGCATGTAGTTGAGTAGGATTGAATCCCAGGAGAATGTTGTAAACATCTTGGTCACGCCCTTACTTTGCCTCATAGCATCTGCTATAAAATAAAGGCATGGCTGTGGGCATGGTCGCTGTCTCTCAGAGAAGCAGCGTCCCACAAAGACCTGGCTTTCATTCTCTTGTCTGTCTTTTCTAAGCCTTTCAGCTGCCCCACTCAGTTTCACCCCCGTGCTGGCACAGCACACTTTAGAAAGATCTGCCTCCAGGCTCCCAGGGCGGGTTCCTGCCTCAAACTCCGCCCTTACAGGAAACAGCTCCGGGAAACAGCTCGGGGCAGGGTGCAGCCATTGCCAAGATAACCCCTGTAGGACTGACTTCCTTCCACTCGGTCTCAGCTGTTTCTACGTGACGAACACCACCCATCGTTTTTAGATAGATAGATAGATAGATCAAACCTAGGTTGATCCTAGGTAGCTGGGTACTCAGATACATAGATGTATAAGTTGTTACACAGATACTCAAATTGATAGTTACATAGATAAATACATAGATGCAAACATGGATATAGAGATAGTTACAAAGGTACTTAGTTACATAAATACATACTGGGGTACATACATAGATATACAGGTTGTCAGATACATAATTATATAAATATAGAGAGTTGAAGAGATATTTAGATAGATACACAGATAGTTACATAAATACATTGATATTTAGATACATAGTTATAGAGATAGATACACAGATTATTAGATAGATACATAGTTCCATAGATAGATATAAAGACACAATGATAGATACTGAGATACATTGAAACATAGACAGACCATACAGGCAGGGAAACTTAATGGCTTGTCATCTGGTCCTCACAAGCTGACTGTCCCCAAACCACACATTTCCTTTGGAAATGCTTCAGTTTCTCACCTGCAAAGGGGAAACCATAGACTCTCCTGGCACCTCCATGCTGTTACTGGGGCAGCACAGGGAGTGGAGGAGGACACGGGAAGGACTCAGCCCACCCCCTCATGCTCTGCAGGGCAAGTGGCACCGGGCTCAGGCTCGATGCCCTGGTATCTGTGCCCCTCTGTGCCCAGTGACCCTGGGCTGCCACCCACACACTCCCCTGCCTCCAGCTGCATCTGACTATTTCTAAACTGAAAGCCTCCAAATCCACTGAAGCAAAAGCACTCAAGAAAGTGTTATGTTGGTGGGCGGGGCTTCTGGGAAGGTTGAGTTTGCAAAGACCCAGATGGGTCCAGGCTGGTGGCTGGATTCCCGTCTAGATGCTGATGGGCGTCCATGGGTCCATTTAGCATTTAGGGCACAGAACACAGACACTGTCCTAGGGAAGGTGGCCCCATAGCCTCCCCCCTCACAACACTGAGGCGCATCCTTGTGACCTCCCAGGGGAGGGCCCCCCAGGAGGAGGAGACAGAGGAGAGTCAGGACCTGGAGGGAAAGGCCTGAGACTCCTCAGCCCCCAGCCCAGGGATGGCTGTGGAGGCTGCAGCCCCAGGCAGGCCCCAGGCAGAGCTGGGCCATAGAAGGGCAATGGTGGGGGAGGGGAGGATGGGGAACATCTTAAATATTGATAACAATATAGACAAGATCATCAGAAGGGGGAAATGTGTACTATCCATTGGCATTTTGTCCATTCACTATCCTGTGCAACCATTGCTTCTACTTCATTTTAAATTATTTTCATCACACCCAATCCCACAAAAGAAATGGGGTGCCCATTGTATCCGTGCAGGTCTGTCACAGACACAGGACCAACAGGCGTGTATATACAGAGAGATGTATGGGGCAGGATTGGCTCACACAATCCAGGAGTCTGGCAAGTGCAAAACCTGCAGGGAGGGCTGGTGGTTGGAGACCAGGGGAGCTGCTGCTGCAGCTCAAGCCCCAGGGAGCCTGCCCCCAGCATCCAGGGTCAGTCCTGTTCTCTTCAGCCCATGTGAGGAGGCCCACCCACCTGATGGAGGGCAGTTTGCTTCCCTCCCATGTCTTAGAGGCCCTGGGGGCTGGGCTGGGGATCATGGTGATACCCAGAACAGCGAGCCCAGATTTATTTCACAGGATCGAGTCTCAGGAACCCTAAGAATAAAATCTCAGACCAGAAGATTGAAGCAAAAGTGGGGAAACTTTATTGCAAGCAGATTCAACCTCCCTGCATGGGGAGTGGACTCAGTTATGGTTTCCAATGAAGCCTGTGGTCTAGGGGTACATATTTGCTACAAACCTGCTCTCTATCTCCCCCTGTGGCCAGCTGATTGATTCTCTCAATTGTTCTTGCCCAGAAGCA
>NW_005371775.1:0-3690 GCF_000412655.1 Myotis brandtii | reverse complement strand
TTCCACCTGCCTTTGTTTCCCGTGGGGCACTGCCCTGTCTGGCTGCCTGTCAATCAAGCTGACTCCTCTCAATGGTCCTGGGAAGATGAAGGTTGAGGCCAACCATCCTCACCCACGTGGGCCTGGGTTCTCTTGTCCTTGAACAACAGCGGGGGTGGCTCTGGGTCTCCTGGGCTCCAGGGTGAGCCTTGGGCCCTCGGGGAGGTCCCTTCTGGGGCCCTGGGGTCCCCTCTCGCTGGGGGGCTCCCTTGTGTTTACTCCTGTGGTCCCTGTGGGGACCTGCGCTGGCTGAGCCCAGCTTCCACCAGAATCGCCACCAGGATCAGCAACACCACGCCCACCAGGCCCAAGCGGATGCTGTTCTCCACCGTGTAATCCCGGGAGGCGGGGCCTGGAAGCAGAGGGCAGTGGTCACTGACAGGTGGACAGGGCCAGGTCAGGCCAGACCCTAGGAGGCTGGAGCGCCTTCTCAATGGGGGGGACCTGCCCCTTCCTCTACACCCCTGTGCACACTCCCCGATGGCTGAGCTGTCTGGGAGGCCATTTCTGTGGGTGAAGGTGTCACTTCTGTTGGTGGGAGGGTGAGGGCAGGGCGTGTTGCTAGGAGACAGAAAACGGTGACAGACGTCTCAGGCAGCTGCTCCCCTTCTCTGGACGCCCTGCCTCCTAATTCCCCCAGGGAACCTCCCTCCATGGGGAGCACCCAGGCCCCGCCCCAGGAATACCTCCACCTTCAACACCTCAGGAGCCCTAGGTGCACGTCCCCAGGTGCCACAGCCAGTCTCCTAGAGGACCCCAGGGCAGGCCCAGCTGCCAAATGGAAACCTGCATTTCATCAAACTCCAGCGGGGAGCTAGCGCATCTCCCTCCTGGCTCTCACCCCCCCTCACTCCCCACCCCCCGCCAGGGGTGAACCGGTCTCTTGCTGTTAAGGATGTAAATGTCACTGCCCTCCCTGTGTGCCCCACAGTGAGAGAGTCAGAGCCCCTGCCCACGGCCACCCCACTGCCCACTGCCCAGCAGAGTCCGAAGAGGGGACACCCAGGCTTTGGTCCCCTCCCCAGCCCACGATCAGGGTGAGAGTTGAGGTCCCCAGGGGCTCCCCTGAAAGGGTCCAGGAAAGCACTGAGCCCAACTTCTACTTTGCCTGCCCCACTCACCTGGCCCTTCACCGCCCACAGCGCCATCACCTGGCCTCTTTCTCTGCACCTCCCAGTATAGACGACGCCCCTGAAACCCCCCAGAAAGGGCACCGGGAGACGTGGTACCCCGGTGGCACCCTCTCTGCTTCCACTTTTCTGCGGGGCTGGCCCCCCCTCAGAACGTCCCGCCATCCTCCCTACATTAGCACAGAGCAGCTGGTCCTGGCCCATGGACACACAGGGTGGGAGCGCCCTGACCCGGCCACAGGGTCACAGGGCCTGGACTCTGAGCTCACCTCACCCAGCCACTGAGCCACCCACAGTCCCCTGGGGCAGGGAGGGTCACAGGGTCAGGATCAACTGGGTGGACACCTCAGGCCTGGTGGATGGGGGTCACCACAGGGCATGTGCTCCCACCCATGGATGTCTGAGTCACAGCAGGATGTAGAGACAGGAGAGCGAAGTCACTCAGTTTTCAAGGAAGGATTTTCCCTCCCTCCCAGCTCCCTCTCTCCTTCCTTCCTTCCTCCCCACTCCCCCCCTCCCTCTCCCCTCCCTCCCTCCATTCCTCTCCATGTCCTTGCTGGACCCTAATTCCAGTTCATCTCAGGCTCTGACCACACCAAGCCCGGGCCAGCCTCATCCAAAAAATGCCTGAACCATCGCACAGCACTGGTCAGGGACCCCATGAACCACGGGACTTGACCAAGGAGGGCGGACCCCAGGGGACACATTGCCTGGGCCCCACAGAGCCTGGCCAGGGGAAAGGGCAGGGCACCACCATCCTGAGGGGAAGGACTCAAGGCCCCATGAAGGGGTCTGTCCCCACCTGGTGGCTGGAAGCTCAGGCCCCACACAGCCCATCAGGGACTACTCTGTGTCCCCTCTGACCCGAGGCTCAGGGTCCAGGCCATCCTGGTGTCCAGATGAGACCTACTCCAGGGCCCTGATCCGAGGGCCATGTGTGCAGAGGGAGGAGAGCCCAGGGCTGGGGCTGAGCAGGAGGGCAGGGAGCCCGAGGACAGAGACACAGCTGTGACAGGGTGCAGGGCGCCGGGACCAACCTGAGGGCGGAGTAGAGACGTCCTCCTTTGTCACCTTCAGCTGTAGGGCCTCACTGCGCTCAGACCAGTAGTAACCTTTACGATAGAGGCAGAGGTAGCTCCCAGCAGTGTCTTTACTCTCCGAGACGAAGAGGAATCTGGCCTCTGTCCCCTGTGAACCATCTTGAGACACACTTTTCTGATCAGGGCGTACAGATCCTCCTTCCTCCTCCAGGCGGAATAAGTCAGCCCCAGCTGGGCCCCGGCACACCAAGGTCACAGGCCGTCCCCGGGGGACCACAGGGCCTGGCTCGGCCCTGAGGGAGGGTTTGGGCCAGACCCCTGGGAGGAAGCAGAGCAGGATCTCAGTCTCCATCATGAGGAAATCTCCAACCTCACACCTCCCGTGTTCTAAGTGTATATGTCAATGGTTTAGTATAAACTCACAGAGCTGAGAAACCCTCACCACAGCCCAAATCTACACCATTCGCACCATCCCTTCCCCAAACTCCACTCCTCTACCCCCTCCAGGAAACGGAATCCTCATCACTCCAATGACTTCTCCAGGTGACACAAGTTCTGGTGACATCGGGAGCATTTGTCAGGGGGACATGGGAGATGTCAGAGCAGACTGGGGCCCGGGGCATGTCTCCCTCCCCACAGTCACTCTCCAGGGGGACAGACAGGGCTGGGAGGGAGGCGGAGGATGAGGTTGAGGGACTCACTCACGGGGACTGGGACGCTGGAGTCTGAGAGGGTGGGAATGACCTGGCTGGGTCTGAAAGAAGCTGGGGGAGACTGTGTGGACCAATGGGAGTTGCAGGGCCCCATGGGAAGTCTAGAGGATGTGGGAATGGAAGCCAGCCCAAACTTGCTCCCAGGACCCCAGTGGTGAAGACCCCCAACTCCAGGGCACGTCCTCTGAGCAGCACTCACTCAGGTTCCCTCTGCATTTCCCGCCACCCTCTCAGCCCATTTCCACTTCCTTGTCATTGAGGCTCCTGAAACCCCAAGGGTCTAAACTGGGTTGGGGGAGAGAGGGTTCTAGCCCTGAAACAGGAAGAAGGGATCCAAGTTACTGAATCCCTGATGGAGACAGAGCTGGCCGAGCCCCAGCACTCATTCCCTCCTTCCTCCAGCCACAGCTCAGCTCACATCTCTCCCTTTACACACGCCTACTTGTGCCATTGGCTCCACAAATAGGAGAAACACAGGAGGGTCCCTGCCTTCTTGGGGGAAGGGAAGAGGGAGCACAGGGTGAGGGGGGAGTGTGCTGTGATACTCGCCCAGCTCTGAGTGTGGGAGGCTCAGGGCTGAGTGTAGGAGGCTCAGGGAGAGGGAAGCCGACCTGACCTCTCATTAGAGGCAGATGTGAGAGGCCCTGAGCTGAGACCAGAGGGTCAGGTGGGAATGAGCCAAGCCGAGCACAGGAGCCCTCAGCCTGGGAAGAGGCCGTGGTACATGGGGAAAATGGTGTTTGTGAAAGTGAAAGACAGGATGGATTT
>NW_005371774.1:585940-586834 GCF_000412655.1 Myotis brandtii | reverse complement strand
GACAGAAAGATCACAGATGAACCTGCTGGCCTGGGAGAGTAAGGAGGGCCTTCCTTTCCTGACAGGGTGACCTGCCGACCACAAGGGAGCAGAAGGGGGTCACCTGTTGGCTGTGCAAGAGGATAATCCAGAAGCTGATGGACATGGTGGGGGAGCAGCCTGACCAGGTGAGGCTTGAGGGGCCTCGGCTGCTGCTCAGGGATTGGGCGGACTGGGCCAATCTCCCTGGGTTCCCAGCAGGGGATCCTGGTCCCTCTAGAGTCTGTGGATGGACATCAGAGAAACCCGGAAATCATGACACTCTGGGAGTGTGGACGTGGGAGGAGGAGCGGCCATGGTTCCGGGCAGTTCTCAGGGCACAGCTTTGTGAGGCGGGACCAGGGCCCAAGTCGGCCCTGGTAAATCCCAGATCTGCAACTGGCTGCGTGGGCTGAGGAGTCACGAACCCCGGGCTCTGTGTTCTCATCTGTGGAATGAGATGGACAATCATTCCCACCGGGCAAGTTGCCTACGCCCTTACAGGAGCAGAAGGGGGTGGGGGGCTGTGCTCCGAAACCGACGGGCACTGAATAAATGCCTACCAGGTGGATATGTCAGGACCAAGAACCATGGTTTCCCTCTCCCTCACTCCTCCAACCCGCTGAGCACCTTGGCACTGCCGGGCCCACCCTCAGGCCTGGGTACGCAGGTGTGTCTTTCTCCACTGGGATGGCAGAACAAGACACTTTAAAATCACAGGTGCCAAGGCTTCAAGCTCTGATCGCCTCCTGACCTTCCCACACACCCCCTGTAGGTGGAGAACCAGCCAGGCCCTGACCCAGGAGGCCACATGGGCAGAGCCTTTAATGTGGGTCTGGCAGCCATGGACACCATTCTCCACTCAGAAGCCAGGGG
>NW_005371774.1:575231-583728 GCF_000412655.1 Myotis brandtii | reverse complement strand
CATTTTTTATGCTTCCCTGTGTTGGTAGAGTGGCTTTGTGTGCTAGGTGTCCTATAGGGCCCAGTGGCTCAGCCTCCCCAATTACCTGAGGTGGACACTCTTGGTGCACCCCCTTGTGGTCTTTGTGCACAGTCTTGTTGTAGTTAAGCCTTGATTGTTGTAGGTATCACTGGGAGGAATTAACCTCCAGGCCAATTGGCTGTGAGTGTCAGCTGTGTCTAAGGTGAGAGAACTTCTGTGCTGAAGACACCCTTATGAGGCAAGACTTGCTTCAGTGGGGCTTTGGTGCTCACTGAGTCTGCCCCCTGAGTGTGTCCCTTATGGATCTGAGAAGTTGTAATTGGATGGTCCCACTCTGACCACTGGGTTCACTGGCTCTTGGATCTAAGGAGGTGCTAATTTAGCTTCTGCTGAGGCTACCCAGCGGGAGCTACAAAGAGATCTGCAGATTCCCCTTTCTTGTTTGGGGTTTGGAGGTGCCCAAATGAGGCCCAGCTGTGAAGCAATGCAAGCTGCTATGGGGCCTTGGGCCTTCTTTTGGAAGTTCTGGGTCTGTCTGGCCCAGCTGCAGTTTGTTAGGTAATTTTCAGATTGCAAAGGGCCAGGGCATTTATATGCAAAAGCCTCTGCTGCAGCTTGGGTGGGGTGGGGTCTCAGGGAATCTACAGGGCAGAGCAAGCAGCTATGGCTGATCCTCAGCCCTGTCCTAAGGGGCCCTGAGTCTCAGTGTCCAGGTAATCGCTGCAAGCACCTTTGAGAGCAAGCTGCCCTGGAGTTCCGAGCTCTGCCCACTGCCAGACAGTCCAGCCTCTCCCGGCATGAGTCCGGGTCCCCAGAGGCTCATCCGGAAACGGAGTTCAGAGCAGCCGGTGGCCTGGGAGTCCCTCCCGACTTAAAAAGACAGCTGCGTCCTCAGTCGCCAGCCCTTGCCGCGTGCGCCTCCAGACCTCTGCACTTCCGCACCTCCTCTGAGTCTCAGTGTGCTTTTCTCTTTCCTTCTAGTTGTAGAATTTCCACTCAGCCAGCCTTCCTGTAGTTCTGAATGATGTCCATTTCCTCTTCTAGTTGTATTTTTGAATTTGTTGTGCGAGTCAGCAATTTCCGGTGTTTACCTAAGTCGCCATCTTGGTTTTTCCTATTTTTAAAAATTGAGATATAATCAACATATAATACTATGTTAGTTTCAGGTGTACAACGTAAGGATCTGATATTTGTATATATTGTGAAATGTTCACCACTAAGTCTGGTTAGCATTTATCAGCATACCAGTACGTGCTCGCACTTTTTTTTTCTTGTGAGGTGAACTTTTCCTCTCTTAGCAATGACCAAACATACAATTCAGTATCATGAACCATAATTACCATTACATCCTCAGGACTTACTTATTTATAACTAGAAGTTTGTATGTTTTGACCACCTCCACCCACCACCAATCTGTTCTCTCTTTCGATGAGTTTGGCTTTTGTGTGTATCTGGTTTTTTTTTAGATTCCACATGTAAGTGAGATCTTGTCTTTTTAATTGTAGTCATTTTGATGCCATTATCTTGTACTTTTAATATAGAATTCCCTCATGACTTATGATATTGAGCACTTTTTCAAGTGTTTATTGGTCATCCTTATCTTCCTTATAAATTAACTGTTCAAATATTGTGCCGTTTGAAAAACTGTATTGCTTTATTATTATGGAAGCAGTCGTTGCTACAATAAGGAGCTCATAGATAGACCCACATATATACGGTCAGTTGATTTCTGACCAAAGTGCCAAAGCAATTCAATGGGGAAAAAAATTTTTTCCCCCACAAATTGATCTGAAACAGTGGAACCTCAACCCAGCTCATTTGAGATGAATCATAGACCTAAATGAAAAAATTAAAAACGATAAAACTCCTAGAAGAAAACAAGAGGGCATCTCCATGACCTCGGAGGAAGCAGAGAGTCCCTGAATGTCACAGAAAGCAGTCACTTTCACGCAGGAACTCTGGGCCGGGGCTTGGCTTGCCATGTACTATCCACAGATCCCACCAATAGGAAGACAGTGGGACCTGCCGGGGGGTTCTTCACACGGGACCCCTGAGGCCTGGGTAGAGGCTTGTGACTAACTATGGGGACTGTGTCCTGTACCCTCAACCCCAAGCAAGGACTTACTGGAATGTTTGATCTGGTCTCACCGCAAACTCCACAACAAAGAGAGACATGAGTCACCTTCCGGGGCCCTTTCCCCTTAATTAATGTGGTCTTCACACATTAGCCCAAGGTCTCCACCAGTGCTCAGAGCAGGCCTCGGTCATGCAGAGGCCTGAGGACAGGAGGGTGACGTTGTCTGAGCTGCTGCCAGAGGGGTAGCAGCTTTGCCCTGGACACTTAGAGACAGGACCCGTGTGGAGTGGGGGAGAACTCGGGGCCTGGAGTCTGATGGACCTGGGTTCAGATCCTCACACCTGTCCTCTCAGAGCTGTGTGTCCTTGGGCCTGTCTGAGCCCTGGTTTCCTTGTATGAGGTGAATCGAGTTTGGCATCAATTGACCATTTGGTCTGAGGGCTGTTCTAGGCATGGTGGGCACCCTGACCGTGGAGCCAGCCTTGCCCTCAAACAGTCCACGTAGAGGTGGAGACAAATGCAGTACCTTAGACTCAGCTTTGCCCAAACAAGCTCCCTTTCCCACATTTCCTGCTTCCCCACCAGTCAGTCCCTCAGCCTCCCAGGCCCCAAATCTTGCTAAACTTGTGTTTCTCTCTTCTGTGTCCTGTATCCAAATGGCTACAAAGGCCCATCAACTCTTCCTTTAAAATGCCTTTTAGCAAGCAATCCTCCTGTAGCCGACACTGCTATTGCCAACCTGATTCCCATTCCTTCTTTTTCTTCCCGGCAGGATCCCAGCTTTGCTCAGTGTGGCAGCAAAAGGGACTCCATCCCCGTCCGCTCACAGAAGCTGAGTGGAGGCCCTGCAGGGGCTCAGGGTAGGGCCGTGTTCCAGACAAGGAGGCTGTGCTGCGGTGAGGACTCAGCCTGGCTGGGCCTCCTGGGCAGTGGCTGGGTGGGCTCTGTTCCAGACAAGGAGGCTGCGCTGCGGTGAGGACTCAGCGTGGCTGGGCCTCCTGGGCAGTGGCTGGGTGGGCTCCTTAGCGATGGCACTGAGGGGCCTGGGTGGGACGTGCTTCTGGGAGGGTCCTGGCAGGTGCCTCTCGCATCTCTGCAGCCGGAGGTGAAAGACCCCAAAGGAGGTGGAAGCTGGGGTCTAGTCTCCCCACCCACTCAGCTCACAAAGTTCTAGTCTGTGTGTGGGGGGACGATAGGGAGCATGGAACACCCCTCCACCTGAGGTACCACTACTCCCCCCTCTTCTCCCCAAATTGGTGTTTGTGGTAAACCCTGTGACGTGGGGAGGTGACCTATCAGAGAAGAAGGCCCCGGCAAGGTCAGACTGCAGGGCTCCCAGCCTCTATAAAACGGGGCGTGGGGGCTGCCTGGGCAGCTGCCCACCATGGCCTCCTGGGTCCTCCTGCTCCTTGCCTCGGTGCTCCTGGGCTCCCCAGGTAAGGACAACCCCTCAGTGTGGATCCCCACGGCTCCCCGCCCCTCCCCAGCTCTCTTGCCATCATCACAGAGGCCTTTCCCTCAGAACCAAGTCCAGCCCAGCCTGTCAGTGACCTGGCCGATGGGAGAGACAGCCCGTGGGAAGGAGTGACTCTGCTGTTCCTTCCCCAGGTCTGGCCTTTTCTGGTGTGACCTCTGAGTGCTCCGACCCGGCGATGGCCCCCCTGGGTGATGGAGAGCAGCTCTTCCCGGGCCTGGCCCAGGGGCCCCCCCAGGTACCGGGTTCCTGCTCACCTCCTCAGACACTCCTGTCTCTCCTCCAGGGACAATGCCAGGGGCAAGGGCTGGGGGTCTCTGAGGAGCAGGGAGGGGGAGGGGCGGTTGAGCTGCTTTGGTTCACACCCAGGCCTGAGGGTGGTGGTGCTACATTGGTCTGCTAGGCCCTCCCCAAGAGGGCCCTCTGGGGTCTGACAGGAGAGTAGGAGAGGGGTAATGCAGGCTGGCAGAGATGTTGTTCTGGGGTCTCTCGGGGGGGTGGGCACGGGCCGGCCAGCCTGGTTCAGGCCCTTAGGACAGAAAGATCACAGATGAACCTGCTGGCCTGGGAGTGTGTGGGAGACCCTTTGAGGGCCTTCCTTTCCTGACAGGGTGACCTGCTGACCACAAGGGAGCAGAAGGGCGTCACCTGTCGGCTGTGCAAGGGGATAATCCAGCAGCTGTTGGACATGGTGGGGGAGGATCCTGATGAGGTGAGGCTTGCGGGGCCTCGGCCTGCTGCTCAGGGATTGGGTGGCCTGGGTTCCCAGCAGGGGATCCTGGTCCCTCCATTGTCTGTGGATGGACATCAGAGAAACCCGGGAAATCACGACACTCTGGGAGTGTGGACGTGGGAGGAGGAGCGGCCATGGTTCCGGCAGTTCTCAGGGCAGAGCTTTGTGAGGCGGGTTCCAGGGCCAAGTTCGGCCCTGGTAAATCCCAGATCTGCACCTGGCTGCGTGGGCTGAGGAGTCACGAACCCCGGGCTCTGTGTTCTCATCTGTGGAACGAGATGGACAATCATTCCCACCGGGCAAGTTGCCTATGCCCTTACAGGAGCAGAAGGGGGTGTGTGTGTGTGTGTGTGTGTGTGTGTTTGTGTGTGTGTACGCGTGCTCCGAACCCGATGGGTACTGAATAAATGCCTAACAGGTGGCTGTGTCACAACCAAGAACCAGGTTCTCCCTCTCCCTCCCTCTCCCTCACTCCTCCAACCCGCTGAGCACCTTGGCACTGCCGGGCCCACCCTCAGGCCTGGGTACGCAGGTGTGTCTTTCTCCACGGGGATGGCAGAACAAGACACTTTAAAATCACAGGTGCCAAGGCTTCAAGCTCTGATCGCCTCCTGACCTTCCCACACACCCCTGTAGGTGGAGAACCAGCCAGGCCCTGACCCAGGAGGCCACAGGGGCAGAGCCTTTAAGGTGGGTCTGGCAGCCATGGCACCATTCTCCACTCAGAAGCCAGGGGGTAGTGGGACAGGGGGCTGCGACCCTGCAGGGCCAATAGCCTTCTCTCAAGAGCCCCTACTGGCCAGGCTTTGGCCAGAGCCTGGGGACTGGGAGTGGGAGCTGGGCCCTGTCTCTCCAGTCCCTGCTCCCATGGCCACCTGGCACCAGCTCCTCCCCCCCAGTGCTGCCCGGGGCCCAGAGCTGCCGGGGTCTGCAGGGTGGCAGAGCTGGGCAGGGCTCCTCTGGCTCCTGTGTCCCACCATGATGCTGCCACTGCAGGACACCATCGCCCAGGCTGCGTCCCGCGTGTGCAGCAAGGTGAAAGGCTTCCTGAGAGGCCTCTGCAAGCGCACCATGAGGAAATCTCTTCAGCGCATCTCCAAGGACATCATGGCTGGCAAAGGGGCCCTCGAAATCTGTGTGGACATCCGCATATGCAAGTCCCAGGCAGGTGAGTGCAGAGGTGACAGCAGGGCCTCCCCCAGCAGGCGTGACATGGGCTAAACACACACACACACACACACACACACACACACACACACACACACACACACACACAAACTCCATAAGCAGCTCATGTGTGTCCCTCCATGTTGCCTTGTTTTGACACATTACTTCCCTCACTTCCAACGTGGGCAAGTGTGGAGAAGTGGGGCAGGTGGGCGTTAGCTGGAAATGTTGGAGAAGCTCTCACCAAGAGCTTTGGGAAATGCTCCTAAGGTCTTGGGGCTTTGACCCCTGGCAATCCTGGTGTCAAATCAGGTCTCCATCTCCCCTCAGCCCTGTGACCTGGGCAAGAACATAACCTCTCTGGGCTCCAGGTTCCTCATCTTTGAAGGCGGGGGATGGGGTAATAATCCCTATTTCTGAGGTTTGAATGAGGATGAATGAGATAAAGAGCTTAACCACCATGAAATGCCCTGGGACTGAGATATTTCATTGACTTCAGAGCCCTGATCAACTCCAGTCCCCAGCCCTGCCAGATCTTTGGGGATGGGAGTCGAGGCCACATCCTTCCTATGACCCTGGGGCCTGAGAGCTGGGCTGGGGAATCCTGCTGGGCAGGGAGGGCTCCCCCAGCCCCTTTCCCAGCACTTTCCAGGCTCTGCCCAGAGAGAACAGGTGGGGCTGGAGTGGCCTACAACTGGCCCTGGCAGCTTCTCTAGCCTCAGGGATGCTTTGGGCCCTGATGCTGCAGATACAGGGGTTGCCCCTTAGTGTGTGGTCGGTCCCCATCGCTTCCTGTCATCAGATCCTGTGGCTTTTATCTTCAAGGCCCCACAACCTGCATGGTCTCCTGACTGGCTTCCAGGATGTGGCTCTGGTGTGCTGAGCAGCAACAGGTGGCTCTGAGTCCCCGTTTCCCTGTAGACCCCACACACCCCACAGCTGTCTCTTCTCTCCATTCTAGGTCTGCTGTTAGCCTCTGGCTCCACCCTGGGGAGAAAGCACAAGAACTCCAGCCCTGGCTCCTGGCCCCTCCTTCCTTCCTAAATCTGGAGTCAGCCTCCAGTTTCTCTCACCTCCCTCCTCCTGCACCCCACCAGACCCCCCTCCAGCCCCCAGCTGTTCCGGAGAATAAAACGTGCAAGCTTTCAGGCAGCTTCTTTCCTTGGTGGATTTGTGGGGTGGGTGTGGGTGGTGGGATGGGCGGAGGCATGTCAGGGTGACTCATCCATTCATTCAGTAAAGGTGTGATCTGTGGCCCCCACACTGTTCTATGTGCTGGGGATTAAGTGGTGGACACGGCAACCTTAACAGCTCTCACACTTGTAATCGTGAAACGCTGATCGAGCACTCACTAGAGCCCCCATTGCTACAGCGACTGGGTTCCTCGGCCAGTGTACCCCAGAAGCTTCCAGAGCGGCCAGGGACACCAGCAGGGCCCCAGGGAGAGTTCTGCTGGTCCTAAGGAGCAGAAACCACCCTTCTCCTTGGGCCAGGATCCACCTTTGAAGTCCTGGAATTGGATGAGATGGCCTAGAGCAGTGATTCCCAACCTTTCTATCCCAGGGCACACATAAACAGTTACTAAAATTCTGCTGCACACCAAAAAGTATATATTTCTCTCAAAATAGGTATAACTTCGATTTATTCACATTGGACAGCTGTATTGTGTTGGCTATTTTCATTAAAACAGGCAGTTGGCTTCCCAGAGAAGAGTGTATTATTTAGGATTCCTTTGGTTTTAAGCAACAGAAGCGTTAGTTCACTTTGACTTAAATAAAAGGGTAATCTATTTGCTCAAACAATCTACCGGTCCACAGAGGGCTTCCTGCACAGAATGATCCAGAAATGTGTGGTGTCCCTAGAGCTCCAGCCCCGTGTCTGGGCCATCCTCTCATTTCTTCCCCTCCACGTAGTCAAGCTGACCTCAGGCTACCTTCCTTCTTGATGGCGGAAATGCCCACACCAGGCCCAGACGTGCCATCTGTGCACAGGTCATTGGGGGAGAGTCCCGTGGCAGCTCCTCGTCCAGTAGCTTTCTTGGAAGAGCAAGGAAGTGCTTTTCCCAGGAGCCCTGCCTGTTTCTCTGCAGCAGCTCTCCTCAGTCCTGAGGGCCAGGCGCCCCCTGGAACCCATCACTCTATCCAGCAGCCTGGGGTTCACTGAGCAGCATAAGACACGTCAAGGCACACCCCTGGGCTGAGATGAGTCCAAGTTGCGAAGGACATGAAAATCTGGGAAGAGGTTGTTGCCAGAAGAAGGGGAAGTGGATCCTGGCCACACAAAGAGCAACGGTGCATCCGCCAGGGTTCAAACACACACACACTCACACACAGACACACACACACACACACACACACACACACACACACACAAGCACACGCCTTCTGCATGGATGTATTACCATTTGTAGTAAGTTGGCCTTAAGAAATGGATAGATGGTGGTGACATTTCCAGAGGTGGGGAAGACATCTGGATGGGTGCTTTGGAGGGAATAATGAAGAATTCCCTCCACGTGAAGCTCATCTAGCAGATATCCAGGTAGAGAGGTCAAACAGACCACTTAGACGGGGAGGGGCGACTGGGCCAAGATCCACCTTTGAAGTCCTGGAATTGGATGAGATGGCCTAGAGCAGTGATTCCCAACCTTTCTATCCCATGCACATAAACAGTTACTGAAATTCTGCCGCACACCAAAAAGCATATATTTTTCTCAAAATAGGTATAACTTTGATTTATTCATATTGGACAGCTATGTTGTGTTGGCTGTTTTCATTAAAAAAAAAGATGTTTCTTTTAATTTATTTTTTTTTAATTAAATCCTTATTGTTCAGATTATTACAGTTGTTCCTCTTTTTCCCCCCATAGCTCCCCTCCACCCCACCCTCTGCCCTTACCCCCACACACTGTCCTCATCCATAGGTGTACAATTTTTGTCCAGTCTCTTCCCACACCCCCACACCCCTTTCCCCCCGAGAATAGTCAGTCCACTCTCTTTCTATGCCCCTGATTCTATTATAGTCACCAG
>NW_005371774.1:568201-568972 GCF_000412655.1 Myotis brandtii | reverse complement strand
AGTGTGTCCCTTATGGATCTGAGGAGTTGTAGTCTGGATGGTCCTTCTCTGACCACTGGGTACACTGGCTCTTGGATCTCTAAGGAGGTGCTAATTTAGTCTCTGCCTGAGGCTACCCAGCAGGAGCTATGGAGAGATCTGCAGATTCCTCTTCTTTGTTTGGGGTTTGGAGGTGCCAAGATGAGGCCCAGCTGTAAAGTAATGCAAGCTGCTGTGGGGCCTTGGGCCTTCTTTTGGATGTTCTGGGTCTCTGTGACCCAGCTTCAGTTTGTTAGGTAATTTCATATTGTAAGGGGACAGGCCTTTCATATGCAAAAGCCTCTGTGGACAGCTTGGGTGGGGCAGGGTCTCAGGGAATCAACAGGACAGAGCAAACAGCTATAGTTGATCCTCAGTCCTACCCTAAGAGGCCCCGAATCTCAGTGTCCCGGTAATCGCTGCAAGCACCTCTGAGAGAAAGCCGCCCCTGAGTTCCGACCGATGCCAGACAGTCCAGTTTCTCCCCTATGAGTCTGGGTCCCTAGATACTCGCCCGGAACTGGCGTTCAGAGCAGTCGGGAGCTTAAGACTCCCTCCCGATTGAAAAAAACAACGGTGTCCTCAGTTGCCAGCCCTTTTCACGTGCTCCTCCGTACCTCTGCACTTTACTTCCGCAGCTCCTCTGAGTCTCAGTGTGCTTTTCTCTTTCCTTCTAGTTGTAGAATTTCCACTCAGCCAGCCTTCCTGTGGTTCTGGATGATATCCGTTTTGTCTTTTAGTTGTATTTTTGAA
>NW_005371774.1:565421-568016 GCF_000412655.1 Myotis brandtii | reverse complement strand
CCCCACTGGAGATTGAGCCTGAAACCCAGGCATGTGCCCTGACTGGGAAGCAAACTGTGACCACCTGGTCCATGGGTCGACGCTCCACCAGTGATCCACATGGCTGGGCCCTTATTTAATTTGACCATCTGAGGGAAAAGAGGTCAGTGCCCCTGACCTAACAGTTGTTGCATGTTTTAAAATTTTGGGACACACAAGTAGAAAATCGCTGGCCTACAGTGAGTGCAGATGGATAAAGCCAGTGTCTGAAGACAGACCAGCCAGTCAACATGAGGAGGCCTAGGTGGTGGTGGAGGGGGAGGAGCCAGTGAGCCAGGGGGAAACCAGGCACAGAGCCAAGGAGCCAAGAGGACAAAATGTTTCAGGGACAAAGGAGTGGCCCACCCTGTCCAGCGCTGCTGGGAGATGGACAGAGGACTGGCCACCGGCTCTGGGTGCCTTTGGGTCTTGGTGACCTTGATAAGAGCCGTTTCTAGGGCGAGGAGGGGACAACACCCCACTGGAGTGGGCGTTGGGGATGTGATGTCAGCATACATGCACAGCTTTGTTAAGGGTTTGCTGTAAAGGGCTGGAGACAAATAGGGCAGAGCTGGAGGCCAGGTGGAGTTCAGGGTGGGGTCTGGGTTTAAGGTGTTTGCAGGCTGATAGGCATGGCTGATGGTGCAGTACGTCACCGGGAACAGTACAGATAAGGCCTTGAGAAGAGAGAGGGTGGGACCAGTGCACAAAGGAGGGTCAGCAAGGACTTCTAACCGTGGGAGTATTAAAGGGTGGACTCCCCTTTAGGGACAAAAGCAAGCAAAGGTCATGGGGCCAAGCCAGCTTCTGGTTACCGCTCAGAAGGGAGCTCGAGTGCACTGGCCTCACAGTCCAGACACTGTTGAGGTGCCTGCTCATCCCCAGTCCCTTCTCAGTTCTCCAACATCACCTCTCTCACCACGGGCAGCCCCCGACGCCAAGCTATGTCATGTGACCCCCCACCCTCCTGGCCACTTCGTAGACCCCTGACCTAAGCTCGAGCAAATGACTCTCTCCTGGGAATTTGGAAGTTCCCCCATTTTAGTCCAAACCACCTTAGCCAGCCCTGGCCAGGTCCCTGCAACTGTCCCCTAGGGATCTTCAGATTCCCTTCTCCCCCACATCCCTGTCTCCGCACAGCACCAAGGGCTATTTTAAAAGTGCAAACCGCTCCTCAGTGTCCTGGGAGAACCCTTCCGTGACTTCTCATGGAATCCTGGACCATGTTCCGACTCTGTGTTAGAATCTGGTGTCAGAATGGTAAACCAATAAAATACAACACCTGCCTCATGCAAGTTACGATTAAAAAATAATTATAACGTCGCCTTAAATTTACCCAGCACACTAAATCTCTGTTGCTAAGAGAAGTAAAAATTATCAATTTAATTAAATGGCATCCCCTAAGTAGTACCTGTCAGCTCAGTTCTGTGTGTGAATATGAATATGCTGAGTTTGAAGGTTATCCTAAGGAGAAGCATTTGTGCGATCGAGAAGGGTGATATCTCATGCTTTTTACTTCACTACCTATTTTATCAGGGAACACTATTTTTTTAAAAAAATATATTTTTATTGATTTCAAAGAGGAAGAGAGAGGGATAGAAACATCAATGATGAGAGAGAATCATTGATTTGCTGCCCCATGCACACCCCCCACTGGGGATCGAGCCCGAAACCCGGGCATGTGCTCCTGACAGGAATTGAACCCGGGATCCTTCAGTCCCCAGGCCAGAGCTCTAGCCACTGAGCCAAACTGGCTAGGGCAGGGAACACTATTTTTAAAATTGTGGTTTAAAAACCCATAACATAAAATTTACTATTGTAAATTGCCGGGTAGATCTCCAATCGAGGGCATGTGGGAAGCAGCCAATAGATGTTTCTCTCTCATTGATGTTTCTGTCTCTCTATCCCTCTCCGAAATCAATAAAAATATATTTTAGAAACACACAAGCAACAACGACAAAAGACAATACAGCAACCAGGCAGGAATTCGTGGAGCTTAACAACTGGGTGGGTGTTTGAGAAAAAGCCAAAGAGAGCCCTGCCCAGACCACTGCCACACAGGCCAAGCGTGGGCACACCTTGGGGTACAACACCAGAGACTTCCACACTGTGAGGTGTGGAGGGGCTTCACTGAAGTAGTCCAGCCAGTTCCTGGGTCAGCGCTCAACCACTGAGCCACACCAGCCGGGCTGGCTGCGGTATTGTTTTCAACAGTGCCCTAGGACATACAGTGCTTTATAGAGGAATCCAATAAAATCCACGTGTTTTTGTGGGGATAGTCCCTGAGGTCAGCGTTTGAGATTTGTTCTGACCCAAGGAGGCTTTCTCACAGCTGTCTCTTTTCCCCTTTCTCTAAACTAGCCAGCCTGCAGTTTAGCCCAATCTTCAGTGAATCTATTCATCTCCCTCCAGATGCCTGTTGTCACTGCTTCCTCTGTTTTGGAGAGCACCTTGGAGCTTGAATCCCTCCACACTTGCAAATGGAGTCAGTTTCTTTAGGGAGGGGTTTGGCCTCCTTCTCCTCTGAGGGGGAAGTCTAAGAGCCAAGGCCCTGGTGCTGAGATCTGAGTGCTGGGT
>NW_005371774.1:563949-565268 GCF_000412655.1 Myotis brandtii | reverse complement strand
GGTGCCTCCTGGGCTGGCCCCTTCTGGTGGTAATTCCCTGCCTATGAGCTGGGGCAAGAGGAAATTGTAGCCCCAGTATTTTCAGCCACCTCACTCTCCTGCAGAGCCCCATGCCCACCAGTGGGGGCTGGGCAGCAGGAGAAAGCCCTACCTCTCCGCTGCCCTCACCTGGGACTTAGTTTTAGCGACAGTCGCTAGGGGCAGGATGTTCTTCTCCCGGGAAGACAGCCTTCTATCCTGTACATGTCTTGACTGCACCTGTTTGAGCTGGGAGGGGGCGGGCGGGGGAAGGTGTGTCTTGGTTCAATACCACAGACTCTTGTGGTTCTTACTACGTTTCAGTAGATTTTTTTGAAAAGTTATTTCTACATTTGGTTTATGTATTAGGTCAATTTCCAGAGAATTTAAATGTTTGCTTTAAAAATAATTTCCACCAGTTTCTCTGGGCAATGGGTCCCTTGAGCATCTCGTAGGGGCTCAGAACAGGCCTCTCCGAAATGTGCCACTTTGGTATGTGAATCATGTTGAGTTGAAGGCCGTGGTGATCTTGCAGGCTCACGAGAAACTTTTACCCCTCATTTAAAGAATTTAAATTAGGGGCCGTGTCCGTAAGAAAAGTTGCATGGAAAGAACTTGTTAGGGTCAGAGGCCTCTCTGGATTGGAACTAACACACCCAGAGGGAGGGGGCTGCTGACAGGGACAGGCTCAGCCATCATGGCGTGAGCAAGCAGGAGCCGTGCAGGACCACAACCACAAGGAAGCAGCCAATGAAAAGGAACATCATAATAACTGTAGTGATAAAAATAAAAGCTAACTATTTAAAAAAATATATTTTTATTGATTTCAAAGAGGAAGGAGAGAGAGAGAAACATTAATGATGGAAGAGAATAATTGATCGGCTGCCTCCTTCACTACCCACACTAGGGATGGAGCCCAAAACCAGGGCATGTACCCTGATAGGGAATCGAACTGTGACCTCCTGGTTTGTAGTCCGATGCTCATTCACTGAGCAATGCCAGCCAGGCTAAGAGATAACTCCTGTTGAGCATTTTCTATATGGTGAGCTCCGTTCGAGGCACTTTACAATATTATCTCATACTAGAGGCCCAGTGCACAAAAATTTGTGCACTCGGGGGGGTCCCTCAGCTGGGCCTGTGCCCTCTTGCAGTCTGGGACCCCTCGGGGGGTTTCCACCTGCTGGCTTAGGCTCGCTCCCCCGGGGGATTGGGCCTAAGCTGGCAGTCAGACATCCCTCTGGCAGCCCGGGAGCCCTTGGGGGATGTCCACTTGCCAGCGAGGAGCAGACCTAAGCTGCAGT
>NW_005371774.1:534429-563322 GCF_000412655.1 Myotis brandtii | reverse complement strand
CTGGGGTGCCTGGCCAGCCTGGGTGAGGGGCTGAGGGCCATTTTCAGGCTGGCCACACCCCTTAAGGGTGGGGGATCCTGCTGGGGTGCCTGGCCAGTCTGGGTGGGTGGCTGATGGCTGCTTGCAGGCTGGTCAAGCCCCCCAGCGGGGACCCTCACCCCATGAGGGTGTGGCCATCCTGGGTGAGGGGCTGATGGCTGTTTGCAGGCTGGCCATGGCACCCAGCAACCCAAGCTCCCAGAGAGGCTGACTGGAAGCAGGTATCTGGGATTTATTTATCTTCTATAATTGAAATTTTGTTGCCTTGAACGGAGGCCACAGCCCAGCCAGGGCAGGCGGGAAGCTTGGCTTCCTCCTTGGGGCAACCAAGCCTCTTGCTTGCTCTAGCTCCGTGGCTGCCAGCCGCCATCTTGGTTAGGTTAATTTGCATATAGTCGCTCTGATTGGCTGGTGGGCTTGGCTTGGGCATAGCAGAGGTGTGGTCAATTTGCATGTTTCTCTTTTATTAGATTAGATAGTCCTCCTGAAAACCAAGAGCCCTGTGTGGTTTCCGGGTGAGGAGATGGAGGCACAGAGAGGGTACATAACATGGTCAAGGCCCACAGCTAGAAGGGGCAAATCTGGGATTATACCCAGGCCTCTCCTGCCACTCAAAAGAGCAGGACAGATAGTGCTAGCAGGGTGACAGGGGACCGGACTCCCCATAGCCACCTGACTTCCTGAATCTGCATGTCTTGTTCTGGTTGCATTGCCTCAGGCTTCCACGTGGACCCACCGTCCTCCTCCAACACTTCTTCAGCCACATCCAGTAGGTCTGTTTCTTGCCTCCGATGGACACTTTTTAAAACAATCCTCACCTGAGGATATTTTTTCCATTGAATTTTAGAGAGAGTGGAAGGGAGGGAGGAGGGGGAGACAGAGAGAGAGAAAAATATCGATGTGAAAGAGACACATCAGTTGGTTGCCTCCCACATGGGTCCCGACAGGACCCAAGCCGGGGATCAAAACTGCAACCAAGGTACATGCCCTTGACCAGGAATTGAACCCATAATCGTTCAGTCAATGGGCCGAAGCTCTGACCACTGAACAACTGGCCAGGGTGAGACTCTTGTTTCTGAGAGGCAGTGGGGATGCACAGAGGGTTCATGTCCATTTATAAATCCCTGCGGACCCCACAATGTGAAGGGGAAGGGCCCTGCAAACCTGCTCAGCTCCTTACCTCACTGTGGTACCTTCAGTAAGTCCCCTCCTGCCTGCCCCCCACTCCCACCTCAGGGATGACATTCGTCTGGAGGCCTGGGGGACCTGACTGTGCCCACCTGGGGGAGCGGGTGCCCGGTGGCCAGGCCTGGTTTGGACAGACTTGCCTGAATTCCTTGATGGTCGGTCCTTCACCAGTGTGCTCAGATGAGGGGCATTTTTCCTTTGTTAAAGTTGCAGATTATTTTCCACAGTTCTTATGTAGCTATCAATTCCAAAAGTGCTTCTGCTCTCCAGCTGGCGTGGGTGATCTCCTGTGATGATTTTATTACCAAGATGCATTAGGAATCCAACTCCAAGTCAGTGGTGCAAGTGCTGCCCCCTACTGGAGGAAAATTAACTGTTCAACTACATGAAAAGAAATTTTATGACAAACCTCAAAGCTCCCAACCTTTTTCTTGTTTCCCTCATATCAACTGGTATTATTATGGGTCAACTTTTTGTAAAAACAATTAGATACCAATAGACAATGTTGCTTTATTTCCTAATTAATAGCTAATAAAATGTGTAATATTTATCTAGGGCTTCCTACGTACTTTACACACATGATCACATTTATTCTCACCCAAATCTTATGAGCTAAATATTATTATTATCCCTATTTTACATACAGGGAAGGTGAAATTCAGAAAGACTAAATAATTGCCTACTTCCAGAGTTCACTCAATTAAACATTAGGCTGTCTTGACTCACCTTTAACTTAACATTGGATCATTAGCATTTCATTATTTGACTAAAATAGCACACTTAAAAAAAAGCACACAAATCCTGAAAATATTTCAAGTGTATTCCATGATTGAACAAATAAGTAAATATATTATGGATAGTGAAAACCAGATTTTCACTGTTGAAATAAGAGTAACAAAAATGGAAAAGGAGAGGGTTATAATGCATCTTGTATAATGAATTAGAATCAGAAGAATTAGCTATAGAAATAGACACAGGTGTATATGTAGGTGTGTGTGCCTACAGACATATGTTTTCTAGCTTTGTCCTGTAAGAGGGACTAGAAATAATGACAACCCAAGTAGCTATGAGCATACTAGCTCCTAGATCTTAGCTTCTAAGTACCATCTATACTAATAAAAGGGTAATATGCTAATTAGACTGGGCCAACAGGTCATCTTCTGGACATCTGACTTCCTTCCAGACAAAGCCATGGTGGTGGGGTTGAGGCAGAGGCAGTTAGGGGCGAGATCAGGCTGGCAGGGGAGAGCAGTTAGGGGCGAGAGCAGGCTGGCAGGGGGTTAGGGGTGATCAGGCCGGCAGGGGAGGGCAGTTGGGGGTGACCAGGCCAGCAGGGGAGGGCAGTTGGGGGCAACCAGGCCAGTAGGGGAGGGCTTTTGGGGGCAACCAGGCTAGCAGGGGAGGGCAGTTGGGGGCATTAGGCAGGCAGGCAGGCAGGCAGGCAGGCAGGCAGGTGAGTGGTTAGGAGCCAGTGGTCCTGGATTGCGAGAGGGATGTCCGACTGCCAGTTTAGGATAGAGCAAATATCCATGACTCCATATTGATATAAATAAATAACTGCACAAATAAATAAACGAGGAAGAAAGGAAAGCTCTTCCTTACAGTAGAATTCCAGTTAATAAATGTAGAAGGAACGATGAAAATAGGAAATCACCATTTGACTAGCATCGCAGTAAT
The DNA here is from genome assembly GCF_000412655.1 of Myotis brandtii. Taxonomy (NCBI): domain Eukaryota; kingdom Metazoa; phylum Chordata; class Mammalia; order Chiroptera; family Vespertilionidae; genus Myotis; species Myotis brandtii. Next base: position 560,418 of record NW_005371774.1, on the reverse strand, counting down.
GCTTGTTGCAGGCAAGAACCACCAATGGAGTGCTAACATTAGTGGGTGAAAGTATGATGAGAAACAAGACATGTTCATAGTCTTGAACTATCTTCCCACCAGATGCTTCTGAGTGACAAAGGGGAAAACAATAGCTTTGCGGTGGATAAAGCTGTAGGCACCCTATCCCAGTGGTCAGCGCTCCTATCACCAGGAAAGAGATGCATTACCTTCACGGCCTGCTGGTGAGATGCATGGAGAAGGACACGGCATTCCTTTCGTGATGTTCCTGCCCCAAATGCATAACCTCAGTCTAGTCTTGGAAAAACACGAGGCGCATCCAAAGAGAGGGGCATTCTACGAAGTAATTGGCCGCTGCTCTTCAGAAATGTTATTATCATAAAAGACAAGGACGGAAGGAACTGGCCCAGATTGCAGGAGACTAGGAGGCCTGACAACTCCATGCACGGTGTAAGCCTGGGTGGATCCTGGAGCAGAAGAACCTGTGGGACAGTCGACAAAGTTGGAAAAAGATCTGGAGATAGTGTTGTATCACTGTTCATATCCTGGTTTTTGTGTGTGTTTTGTTGTTTTTAAAAACATTTTTATTTATTTCAGAGAGGAAGGGAGAGGGAGAAGAGAGATAGAAACATTAATGATGAGAGAGAATCACTGATCGGCTGCCTCCTGCATGCCCCCTACTGGGGATCAAGTCTGCGACCCAGGCATGTGCTCTGATCAGGAATGGAACCGTGACCTCCTGGTTCATAGGTCGACACTCAACCACTGAGACACACCGGTCAGGCAATATCCTGGTTTTGATAATTATGTTTTTTTTCATATATTTCAAAATGGAAAATTAAAAACAAGCTTGTAATCAAATATATTTGATTACACATACTGATAAATGATACTGTGCTGGGGGGGGGGGCTGGGTTATGGGGCACTGAATAGATAATAAATGCCTTTAAAAAACATTTTGATGTCCAAAACTTCAAGATCCCCCCAGGCCAGAACCTAAGCCCTCTGGTCTTCAGCCTCTACCTGTCACGTGAAAGCCTCTGTCTGACCTCTACGTGTTATCAAAACACAGAAGTAGAAGAAGGGAAGTATTTGTGCAAATATTGAGCAACACGCATGTAAAGGTTCACTAGATGTTTCCGCCGAGTTGTAGAACTCACATCAGACTGACCAAACCCTTCATGCCAGTTCTGGAATGTTCTGACCCCAGTTCCTGGCTTATGTTTCTACTTTTCACAGACGTCCCCAAAGCTGCACCCAGTGTGAGGATCACAGGGCTTACACTTCCTGCCTTCGCAAGGCTGGCCCTCGGGCGGTACACTTGAGGAGGCTAAAGGAAGCAGGTCCTATCTGCTGAGAGCTTACAATAATAATGTTGAGGGTAAGGACAGCGGAGTGGCCACATGCCAGGCAGTGTTCCAAACGCTCTCACGCTTAAACCAGCCCCGGAGGAGGAGTGTGTTACTGTGAGTGCACACACTTCACTGAGGGGTGAGTGGCTTGGCCGGGGTCTTCCTGCCTCACGTGCACGGCAAGTGACTGGTGGAGGCACGACCCCAAGCAGACGGCCTCAGAGCCCACGTGCTGAGGAATGAGACGGTGCAAGAGTGGGGGGCGGGTATGGGGCACGGAGTGCAAGGTTAACTGGGGTGAGCCCGAGCCCCTTTGGAGTGTGATGTAAAGTCTTCTCACTGAGTCTAGGAACAGGGCCTCTGGGAGGTCACCCTGGACCCAGCGCTCGTTCTCAGGGCTGTCGGTGTAACTGGAAGGGGCTGGTGTGTGGACTTCCCGTGACACCAACTCCTTTCTCATTAGCCATTGAGCACTTGGTCCTGTTAAGTGCCACTTGGAGACTCTGACTCATGGGGCTTCCTGATCCTTCTCCTTCTGGGCAAAGTCACCCCTGACCCCCAGGCTTCTGAGACCATCCCTCAGGGTGGGGGTGGGAGTCCCGAGTGGGACAAGCACCCCTTCCGGGGTGTAGTATGGAATTTGAAGTCTAAATAGGAACAAACCTGAACAGCCACTCCCCGCTGAGTTCTCCTCCCTGAGAAGTGGATGTTAGAGAGGCCAGGGGCTGGACGGAGCTCTGCCTGACCTTGCGGTGTGACCTTGAGCAGGGCCCCGCCCTCACTGGGCTTTGGTGAGCTCAGCTGTGAATGAGGGGTGTGTGGTGATTGCTGGGGCCTCTTCCAGCTCCTGTGTTTCGTGGCGCCAGGAGCTGGGGACGGGGCAGAAGGAAGCCAGGCCCGTTCCGGGTAGACTTGAAGGTGTTTGGTCTTGACTTCCTCGGAAGAGCTTGGCGGAGGTGTTAGGGTGGGGCTGTCAAAGCTCTGGCCGCACACAATTGGGGCTGAGGTGACTCAGAGTGAGCAGGCCATGTGTTAAAATAAGAGCTGGCATTTCTGAGAAGGGAAGTCCAAGGGCCGGCCAGGATGGGGTGAGGTTGATAAGGGCCCCGCATTGTTCCAGCTCTCCCCTGAGGCCCACACCACATCCGAGAAGAGGAGAAGCCAGGTCCCTGGGCACTGGCCGAGCTGAGGATGGGGCCCTGGGGGCGGTCAGGGGCTGAGGCCAGGAGGAGGCAGGGCGGTCAGTGGTCAGGAGCGCGCTTGGAGTCAGGGCTGCTCTGCTCCGGGTGGCCGAGTGCCCTGGCCTGTCACCTGATGGCGATTCTCACTCCAGCACCAGAGCAGGGTGGAATGGGGGGCATTCAGAGGGAACCCTGAAGGCCTACTAGGCGATGTGAAGCTGCTGTATAAGCCCAGCAACACTGGGCAGCCCCCACTCCATCCCACCCCACCCCAAAGGTCTGGGCAAGAGCCAGGGAGGATAGCGTGGGGATGGGGAGCTCTCCGGTTTAAGACTCTTCAGTCTTGAAAGACAAAGGCTGACAGGAATGCGAGGAAACCACTATTTACTCTCTTTAAAAGTGCTCTACAGAAATGTGTCCTAAATGTTCCCAGGCAGAGGATGCTGGGGGAGGCAAGGCCCGAGCCATGGGAACCAGAGACGTGAATGAGGACCCTGGGCTCGGACCCCGGGCTCTGCAGAAGCCACGTGAGGACGCCTGGATTAGTGAAGAGGCCGTCCCTCCTCCAACTGCAGGAAACAGGCCCCAGGGCGGTGGGGGCCAGCCCTCTTTGGAGCTGGAAAGGAGCCAGAAAACAAGTGGCTCAGGAGATGTGAGGACAGGAAAGCTCAGATTGAGGTGCTTATGAGGCAGTGGACAATGGTGTCTCTCCTATTGCTGGCTTAGCTAAGGAGGAAATTAGGCAAGGATCTCAGAACGGGAGGGTACCCAGAGGGTGAGCATGGGCACCGGGGACCTTACCAGGAAAGCACTGGGCTCTGGGTCGCTGTCAGCCCTCCTCTGGTCACCTGTCGTAGTTTGTCTGCAGACCTGGTCTCCCAGTGTGACTATTGTTGCTCGTGGCTTCGAGTGACCTTGCTCCACGTGGGCAACCACAGGCCCTGAGACTCATGACCTTCTAGATCAGTGATGGCGAACCTATGACACGCGTGTCAGAGGTGACACGCGAACTCATTTTTTTGGTTGACTTTTCTTTGTTAAATGGCATTTAAACATATAAAATAAATATCAAAAATATAAGTCTTTGTTTTACTATGGTTGCAAATATAAAAAAATTTCTATATGTGACACGGCACCAGAGTTAAGTTAGGGTTTTTCAAAATGCTGACACGCCGAGCTCAAAAGGTTCGCCGTCACTGTCCTAGATGCAGCACAGGAAGTAGGCTCACCAGAGACCTGAGCCCCGGATTCCAGGGAGAGGAGAATGTGTGGCTGGGCCAGGCGGGGGTTCACTCCCTGTCCAATGGCCCTGTGAGGTGGGACACAGGAAGAGCATGGGAACCCACCATTTCTGCACCTCAGAGAGGTAAACTATGGCAATCAGCGAGCTCTGCGGCCAGGAGTGCAGGATGGGGCCAGGAAACCTCTGACAAAGTGGAGGCAGAGCTGAGGATGTGGCCCGGGTGAGGAGAAGCCCAGCAGGAGCTGGGAGGGGAGGTGGGTCCGGAACATGTTTCCACACCCAGGAGCTGGACATTTTGCTCACCCATGAAGAAGAGTGGTTTGAACTTTTATGCTAGAATTGCCCTTGAAGAGAATCTAGCATCTGACTGCCTCTGAGATAGCAAACATTAGGGTGGGGCTGTTGAGTGACACAATTTCCTACCCTAGAAAGAAAGCAGGGGAAAGGTCAAGACGTGTGTATGTGTGTGTAAACCCGGACCCACCCCAGGCGATTCCCGGGTGCACCCGGGGCTGAGGATCACTGGTCTCAGGAGAGACAGCAGGTCATGACCTTCTTCATCCGGGCTCTTTGATGTTTGGAGAGTGCGGGTGGAAGTCAAGGTGACAGGGCCGTGGGGTCCGGGGACTGGCATCTGAGAGCCTCACGGTGCAGAGGGGCTTTTGCTAGCCCCATTTCCATCGGTGAGGCCACCTGCCCCTTAGCAGGGCAGCTCTGACTCCATTTACCCTAGGTGTCAGGCAGTCTGCAGGCATGACCAAGTGGGGAGGCTGACAGAACCTCCTGCCCCTCGGGGGCTTGTAACGGTGTTGAAAGACGGAGGCGGGGCTCACGGACCCACAGTGAGTTGCACCCACTTGTAGGGTGACTGACGGACCGTCCTGGTCTTCTGGGGTTTTCCCAGTTTGAGCACTGAAAGTTCTGCATCTGAGGAAACCCCTCAGTCCTGAGCAAACTGGGGCAGCTGGTCACGCTGCACAGCGGCTCACCGCGGGGAGCACATGTGGGAGAGATGCTAAGTCAAGGGTCAGCCGGCTGCTTCCAGCACCCCCACGCCCCCTCCCACGTCTTCCAGAGGCGTCTCTTATCAGGGTGCTCCAGGTCCTGCCTGGTTCTCAGCGCCGGGCTCTGCCCTGTCTTGAAGAATGTTGACTTTTCTCACACCCACACATGCACATACACAAGCAAAAAAAAAAAAAGCAGGTATTGTTTAAACTTAAAGCAGGTTATATTCTAGGAAAAGGTGGTATAAGCAAAAAAGATAAAAATTGGATCGATTTTCCCACAGAAACAATACCACGATGAGAAGCATCGAGCAAGGGAAACAGTTCTATAAAAAGGTCTATCCTGGCCATGAAGACTTGCTCTACACTCCAAGTTTCTAAACTTTCATTTTCTCTCTGAAGCAACACAGAGCAAAGTGGTTTCTTAGATAAATCGGATCCCAGATACAAGGACCCGAACATGAACCATCTGTGCTCTAGACAATGCCGGGTCCCTTCCAAGTGCATACACATCCAAGAAAAAAGACCGATCGGCAATTAGTCCCATGTAATGTTATTTTACTTGTTAAAAAGTTTCCCTACTGAGGCTTCCCAAAGAGCCGTTAGAGCCCCGGTTCTCTATTGTGGCCCCGAGGAGGAACCGCTGGGGAGCTGTAAATCCTGCTGAGGCCCGGGCCCCGCCCTGCAGGTGCTGAGAACTCGGTAGGGCTTGGGTGCTGGTGAGTGGCAGCTGCTCTCGGCGCTTGCTGAGCGGGAGGGGAGCTGGTGACCCCGCCCTGCAGGTGCTGAGAACTCGGTAGGGCTTGGAGCTGGTGGGAGGCTGCCTGAGGTCTGTGGTTAAGGCCGAGGGTCTTGAGGGCTGGAACACTGAGCCAGACACTCATTGAAAAATGAAACCTTGGTGGTCACTGAAGTCGGCCTTCTCATTGTGCAGATGGGGAAACGGATCTAGAGCAATGAAGGGATGTGTTCAAATCCCTCAGCGTTTAGAAGTAAAAGTAGAACATGGGCATTCCAACTCCTCTTCCTGTACTCTTTTCACATTGTGGTGGTTTTAAAATATGCCCACAAATTCCTTGATTCTCTTCTCTTTCAAAAGTAGAGCTTAATTCCCTTCCCCTTGAGTGTGGGTGCCTCACTGACATTTCTAGTGAGTAGACCATAGGGGGACTTGTGAGTGTGACTTATTGAGACTCGATCATAAATGCTCTCGCTCCTTTACACCCCAAAGCACATGACAAATCTGTCTTCCTGAACATGAACCTTTGTAATGAAGAATGGGTGTTATTTCGCCCAAGCCGGTTTGGCTCAGTGGATAGAGTGTCGGCCTGCAGACCAAAGGGTCCCGGGTTTGATTCCGGTCAAGGGCATGTGCCTTGGTTGCAGGCTCCTTCCTGGCCCGGATCCTGGTTGGGACTTGTGCAGGAGGCAACCAATCGATGTGTCTCTCTCACATCGATGTTTCTCTCTATCTTTCCTCTCCCTTCCACTCTCCCTAAAAATCAATGGGAAAATATCCTCAGGTGAGGATTAACACCAACAAGAACAAAAGAATGGATGTTACTTCCACCTTTGCATACTCTAGAAAGAAAGGCTGTCATGCAAATGAGTAGAGTAGGCAGGCTTACTTAGAGACGTTTTAACTTCTGAGGAGAAACAGTTGATTTCAAGCTTCTAAAACATCCCTCTTTGAAGTGCTACCCCTAGCCCAACAGAATGAGAAGAGTTGCCCTTTCTTCCTTAAGACACCTGAGCGCCGCCCGCCGGAGAACTGTAATCCATGTTCAAGTTCACAGTCACTGCAATGCTGTGCAGCGTCTGGTGTGGCCTATGTGCACAGAACCATGGCATCTTACAAAGCATGGGGGGGTTCAGGTTCCGAAGGTGGTCTACTCCAGAATGTTCTACCAGCTTTTACTTGGACCTATGGGATGTCCTTTAAATACAAGCACTGTATTTCTCAAAAAAAATAAAAATTCCACCTTTCATTCTCTCCTAATCCTTATATCTCCTTTGCTTGCTGTACTCTGATTAGTGGAAATGTACTCGGTGCCACCCTGTCCTGTCCAATTCAAAGGGACAACCACCTTTGTGGGCTCCTCCCACCTCCCCCAGCTGCCCGTGCTGCCCTCCTTCCCTCACCTGCCCAGCCAATCCTTCTGGTCTCCTCTCCTCCTTCCCCCCAGACCTGCGGGGGCTCCAAGGGAAGGGAGTCTGGGAGCCTTGCTCAGAACAAGTGGCTGATGAAGCTGGTGGCCGGACCCCCCCTCCCCCATCCCTATCCCAAGTCCTCAGTCTTCCTTGTTAGAGGAGGGAGTGTTTGTGGGCGTGAAGACAGTGTTGGGGGTGGCCGGGCCATCTGGGAGGTCTGCTGGGTGAGGCAGTGAGCGTCTCCAGGGCCAGAGGTGAAAGCAGACGCCATGATTCAGGCAGAAATAGCCGCGTCCCCGGGAAATCAGCCGAGGCTGTGGCTGGAGAAGCTACACTGCTCTCCCAACACCAGGAAATCGGTCGGAGTACCGAGGGCAGAGAGTCCCCGAGAGCAAGTGCCACGTAGATGAGACTGGCCTTGGGCAGAGGCTGTGGGGCTCTGTTAGGCACATCCTTCATGTGGAAGGCTCTGCGGGGACAGGCACTGACTCTGCGATGGGTCTCTGCACCTGAATTCCGGTTCATCCATAAACTCAACATGTGACCTTGGAAGAGACCCTTGACCTCCCTGAGCAACAGTGTCCTGTCTGTGAGAAGGGGCTAGGCCCACCCACTCCCACTCAGAAGGGTGGTGAGCCCAGCCGGTGTGGCTCAGTGGTTGAGCGACGACCTATGAACCAGGAGGTCACGGTTCCATTCCCCGTCAGGACATGCCCGGGGTGTGGGCTCGATCTCCAGTGGGGGGCGTGCAGGAGGCAGCTGTTCAATGATTCTCTCTCATCATTGATGTTTCTATCTCTCCCTCTCCCCTCCTCTCTGAAATCAATAAGAATATATTTTTTAAAAAAGTGCTGTGGGAGGAGAGCTCTGAAATCAATAAAAATATATTTTTAAAAAAGTGCTGTGGGAGGAGGGGGGTTGGAGGCCTGGGGGTTCTTTGAGAGCATGAGGAAGGAGGGTCTGTGCAGAGGCGGCTGGAAATCCGGCAGCTCCAGGCCAGGGCCAGAGACCCCAGTAGCGAGCTGGAGGGAAACTGGGACTAGAATCTCCCAGACTTCTCCATCTGCAGGGGACGGAAGCACCCCACCTTGACCTTGGGCTATTTCTAGAGAGCTGGCCAGGCCACTCTCTCCATGACGGCAGCAGCTGGCTGCCTCCCCACTGGGGCTGGCTGCCCGGTCCCGCTCCTCGGGCCTGGCTGGACCTGCTCCAGCTGGGCTGCCACCTGGGAGCTGATGGAGTGGAGGGAGCACAGAACCCAAGCCCAGCCCTCTGGAGAAACCCCAGTATCTCAGAGGCATTAGCTCCTGAGAGGAATGAAAGACCTTCAGAGGACTTTGGCCCCTGGCGCCTAGGAGGATCCACCCTGCAGAGCGAGGCTGATTGGCCAGTTGGTCAGTGATAGTTACTAGCCACATCACCTCCACAACTTTACTTGTGCTTAATGCATTACCCTTTGCAGACCTTCTCATTCAGTCATTGCTCCGTTCAACAAATATTTATTGAGGGCTGATGGGGACCCCACAGAACTTAGAATTTCGTGAATAAACAAGTAAATAAAAAATGAAAAACAAATGCAATCCCACCTTGTGGTAAGAGCTAACAAGGGAATAAGAAGAGTGCAGTGATGGTGGGGCCTCCCCGAGGAGGTGTCGTTTAAGCTGAGGCTTGAAGGAGGAGAAAGCCAGCCGTGTGACTAGCGCAGGAAAATGTTCCAGGCAGAGGGAATGGCATATGAAAAAGCTCTGAGTCAGGAAAGGGGCCAGTGCCTCAGAGACAGTAAGGAGCCGAGGGGACTGGACAGAATGAGTGAGGAAGATAGGGTGGGAGACCCCTTGCACTAATTTCGTGCATCGGGCCTCTAGTTTATACCATAAAAAGGTTACTCTGACCATTGTGTGGAGGGAGAGAAGGTAAAAGTAGGAGACTATTGCAGCAATTTGGGTGACTTGGACTATATTAGTGTATGAGACAGGATGGGCTAGGCTGTGTTGCAGTAACAAAGAGCTCCTAATCTGAATGGCTTAACATTACAAATATTTACTTCTCTTTCATGCTCAGCTTTATTTTTGGTCAGCAGAGGAGCTCTGCTCATTTTAATCACTCAGGGATCTAGGCTGACAGGGTTCCCATTTCAACACGATCTCCATAATCCCCATGGCAGGAGGAAAGGAAGTGTAATGGCTCTTAAATTCCCCACCAGAAGTGACAGATGTCTCTTTCTCTCACGAGTTGTTGACCGAGTTAACCACACAGGCATGCCTGACTTCAGATGGTGTGGGTAAGGACCTTCTTACCATGTACCCAGGAGTAGAAAAGTTGGACCACACTTATGACCATTACAGGCCATGAGAGTGAAGGTGGAGAAACATAAACTAATTCAAGATATATTTTGAAAGTAAATGTGGCAGGTGTTCCTGATGAGTCACATGTAGAGAGGGAAGAGTCTAGATGGCTCCCAGGTTTGTGGTTTAAGCCTCTGGCTGGTTGGTGGTCCAGTTCGCTAAGGAGAACACCGGGTGGGAAACAAGCTTTGGGTGGAGCTGGAATGAAAGATTTGGAGTTGGGCATGCTCATGTATAGCAACTGACTTATGCAAATAATTCTTGAGCTCAGAAGAGAGGTTTGGGCTGGATACAAATGGGGCTGTCATCAAATATAGGTGTTGATTAACACCCTGGGAACGGATGGGCTGGGTACAAATAAGAGGGCCCAATGATGAGCCCCGGAAACTCCATCACCATGAGGGAGAGAGGTGAGCAGCCGGCCAAGCAGAAGAGGAGAAGCCAGAGAGACAGGACGGAAGCTGAGGGGTGTTCACCACAGACAGCAACAGGGCACGGGCTCCCTAAAGGAGGCTGCTAAACGTGCCTTCTGATGAGACAGAAAACTGACCCCAATTTGACATGTGCAGTTTTTCCTCAAGTGGTGGAAGAAAGAGCCCCTTTGGTGGGGGTGAGAAATTAACCGGAGGCCTGGAGGTGTGGCTAATCCAGTGGAGCCTGATTAACCTGAATGATGTCCCAGGAGCTAGTCCCCCTGCGCGCCCCCACCCCCATTCCTCATCTCTCATCCGACAGGCCTTCTCCAGGAGGTAAGATGGTGGCCTCAGCTTCAGCCCCATTTCCTTTGTGCAGCTAGTAAGGGCATGCATTTCTGTCCTAGGAACCCAGTAGACTTACCATTGCTTGCATCGGGCCATGCTTCCCTCTTTGCCCGGACTAACCTCAGAGCCAGAGAGTTGGGCGTTCTGGTTGTTCCAGCCTGGACTGTGCTGCCCATACCCCTGGAGCTAAAGGGGTTCCCTTGGAGGGGAGTCAATCCCCAGGGACCAGGTGCCCTAACTCACAGCATGAACTGACCCTAGAAGGTGCCAACTCCCTGGGGCATAAAGTACATCCTGGCCACTGCTCTGAGTCAGGAGCCCCTGGAATGGGCCCCCCGTCTGTTGCAAATATCAAAAAATTTCTATATGTGACACGGCACCAGAGTTAGGTTAGGGTTTTTCAAAATGCTGACACGCCGAGCTCAAAAGGTTCTCCATCACTGCCCTAGAAGGTGCCAACTCTCTGGGGCACTGCTCTGAGTTAGGAGCCCCTGGAATGGGCCCCCCGTCCAAGTCACAGAGCTAACAACTCACAGAATTTAGTTTAAAAAAATTCAAAAGGTACAGAGGACATGTGAGGAAATGTAAATCTCTGTCCCACCCCCAGTCTCCCCATGTTACCAGTTTCTAATGTATCATTTCAGAAATTTTTAGTGTTTATATGAAAACTAGAGGCCTGATGCACAAAATTCGTGCAAGGGGCTTGGCCCTCGCAGCTCTGGCTTCGTCCGGAAGGTTGTCTGGATGGTCGTTCCATTGTTCGGCCGTCCAGTCTAATTAGTATATTAGACTTTTATTATTATAGATATATATGTATGTCCTCTTTCTCCCACTCTCTTCTTTTTACAAAAGTGATTGCATCCTATAAGTATTGTTTTATTTTTCTTCCTTTCTACTTAATATTACTTGCTGATTGTTCCACCTCAGTACAAATATAGTTATCTTATCCTATTTATTGTCTGCAAAGTACTTTATTGGATGAATATAGCATACTTTATTTTAACCAATTTCCTGTGAAATTGGTTGCTTCCAGTCTTGTGTTAGTAAAATAATGTTGTAACGATTACTCTAGATCAGATGCTTCTGCACACACGTGAGTGCGTAGGTAGGATGTGAGGACTGATAGACAATTGACAGTCCTCTGCCTGAGACAAGACTTGGAGCATCGCTGCTTGCTAGCGTTGCTAAAACACGTTCACTTCCAAGGAGCCCAGTTTTCCTCTGAGGTCAATGTTCCAAATTCTCTGAGGAAGAATCTGATGGACTCAGCCCCAGCCGGTGTTGGGTGTCAATGGGGACAAGTTAGCACCTTGGGAATGGGTGCGCTCACCTTGGGAAGAGGTGTAGACAAATGAGAGGGTGCAGGGATGAGAACTCCATCACCATTAGGCTGGGGAGAGAACGAGCAGCCAGCCAAAGACAGCCCAGGGGAGAGATGTCAGCCCAGGTGAGAGATTCAGAAAATGGGATATTTATGCCCTAGCCCAGTGGTCGGCAAACTCATTAGTCAACAGAGCCAAATATCAACAGTACTTCTTCAAAATAGACTCACCTAGGCTGAAAGCTGACTTCTGCGCATGGATCATGAAGTTTCAATCGCACTGTACACACGCCTGCACATGGTATTTTGTGGAAGAGCCACACTCAAGGGGCCAAAGAGCCGCAGTTTGCCGACCATGGCCCTAGCCGGTTTAAGGGGCCAAAGAGCCGCAGTTTGCCGATGACAGCCCTAGCCGGTTTGGCTCAGCGGATAGAGCGTCTGTCTGTGGACTGAAGGGTCCCAGGTTCCATTCCAGTCAAGGGCATGTACCTTGGTTGTGGGCATATCCCCAGTAGGGGTGTGCAGGAGGCAGCTGATCGATGTTTCTAACTCTCTATCCCTCTCCCTTCCTCTCTGTAAAAAAAAAAAAAATCAATAACAAATATTTTTTTAAAAAAAGAGAAAAAAAGAAAAATGGGACATTTATGATTGAAGCAAAAACTCGGCGATGGGGGAATGCAAAACTCCAACTGCGTACAGAGGAAGGAAGCATTAAAAAAGGTCAATGCTTTTATTTTTTTTGCACAGCATAGTGATTATAGTCAACAATAGTCCATTATAAACTTCAAAGTTGCTAAGAGACTAGGTCTTAATTGTTTCCACCACAAAAAAGAATGATAATGATGGAACAGGATAGAGGTGTTAGCTAACACTACAGGAGGTAATCATATTGCAAGATGGCAATGTTTCACATCAACATCTGTACATCTTAAGCGTACACAACATTTGTTACATGTCAATTATAACTCAATTTTTTAAAAAACGCACTGACTCCCTGCCCAGAACCTCTGATCCGTTCAGGGATAGGAAGCTCCGGTTCTCTAAATGTGGAGAGTTGAGTGTGTGTGTGGGGTGGGGAGGTGTGGGGAGAGGAGTGGACTGAATACAATAGGATTGGCTGAAAGTCTGCCTTCAACCCTGCAGAGCCCTACCCGGACCCCGGCAGAGAAAGTGAGCCAGAGGGACACGGCCTGGGGATTCCAGGCAGGGCAGGGTCAGGGGCAGGGGCAGGGGCCAGGCAAGGACTTGAAACCAGGACGATTAAATCAATGGAGGAAGTGGACACGTCCCCATTCACTAGCACTGGGGGGAACTGCAGGGTTGACTAGCCCTGCACCCCCACACAGAGCTTCCAATGAGCTTAACCTTTGTAAACTGTGCAAATGCCACACATACTATACAGAGGAGGACACCGCTGTATACGCACCGTTGCAAGAGCAACCCGAGAGCAGGTGACAGAACAGAGCATCCCCGGCACCGCCCGGCCCCGGGTCCCCTTTGTGTGCCAGCCCCTCTCCTCATCCCTGTACCACTACCTGGGCCTTTGTCTTCATCTCCCGCTTGCCTTTCTCTCTAGTTTAACACCCACTATATCTGTTCCCATCTGAGCCACGTGTTGCTATGAACAGGAGCAGCAAGCTCACACCGTTGCTGTGTGAGGAGAGGGCCATCTGCATCCGGATGGGAGCTCCTGGGGGAGGAGCAGCTGAACCAAGTCCGTCAGCCTCCCCGAGAGCTATGCGAGACCCTTTGGAGAAGTCATTGGGTGAGGCCACAGCAAACCTTGAACTTGGGGCTACCAGAGAGCGAGGATAGGTTTCCAGCAGAGAAGTGGCCAGAGGACGGCTGCTCACTCTGGCCAACCCCCAGCTCCCAGGAGCGGGTCAGAGCAGAACCGGGAGGTGGGGGTGGGGAGTGAGGGTGGGAATTGAGGGCCCTCAGCTGAGCCTCTCCTGGAGGGAGAAGAGGAACTTCATCCACACACAGTCTTGGCCAGCCAAGTGCAGACAAGCCGCTGAGCCCGGGCCAGACTCCCTGGGCATCACTCTGTCCTCAGGTGAAACAGATGGTGTAAGCACGGCAGCGAGCGTCGTGGGGATGGCAGCCTTCACCGTGCCTGTGGCCAGTTGGCACCCGCTGTCCTCCACATCAGGTGCCCAGGCCCTTCCTCTCTCCCGTCCCCGTCACCCTGGGCTAAGCTCCTGCCTGGGAACACCTGCTTCCTGATTTCCTCCCCGTTCCGGCTTGCTGTGGGCCACACATCCTCCAGCAGCTCCGGGAAAGGGGTGCACTCCAGGTAAATGTGTGTGTGTGTGTTTGAGAGCGCCGCTCCCCCCTCCCCAGCTGATTGAGAGTTGGCTGGATTGATACATCTAGATGGGAAATAATTTTCCTTGCAACATTGCTTCGTTGTCTTCTTGCTTTTAAGGTGGCCGTTAAGCAGTTTCTTAAACCTTACCTCTCCCCTCACCCCGCCCCGCCACCTCCGGGCTCTGAAATGTCACAGTAGTGTGCCTTGGTGTGGGTCCATTTTTATCCATTTTTCTGGGCACATACAGGCCTTTTCCATCTGGAAATGTACATCATTCACTTCCACATACCTTTATTAAATTGCTTCTTTAATGATTCCTTCCTCCCCCCCGCCCCCCTTGATCGCTCTTTCTGGAACTCAGAAAGAGTGATTTGGATGGTAGACTTCTTGTTCTGGTTTCTCTGATTTTCTGTCTTTTTGTTCTACTTTCTGGGAAATTTCCTCAGTTTTTTCTTTCCGTTGAGTTTTTCATTTCACTTTTAAAATCTAAATATCTGCTTAATTCTTCTTTTTTAGAAGGCAATCTCATCCTGGCCACTGTGGCTCACTTGGTTGGAGCATTGACCCATGCACCAACGGGTCCAGGGTTGATATTTCTCTCTCCCTCTCTCCTCCTCTCTTTCTAAAATAAATTAAAAAACATATCCTTGGGTGAGGATCAAAACAAACAATAAGAAAGCAATCTCTTCCTGCCCAGCCAGTGTGGCTCAGTGGTTGAGCGTCAACTCATGAATCAGGAGGTCACGGTTGATTCTGGGTCAGGGCACATGTCCGCGTTGCAGGCTCCATTGCCAGTAGAGGGCGTGCAGGAGGCAGCCGATCAATAATCCTCTCTCATCATTGATGTTTCTAGCCCTCTATCCCTCTCCCCTCCTCTCTCTGAAATCAATAGAAACATATTTAAAAAAAAATAAATTTCTTCCTAGTTGAGGGACACAGTAGCTTTTCTCATTTCTCTGAAGATGTTAAGGTCATATTATTAAAATTAGTAATAGTCCTCCCTTCACACACACATATTGCCTGTTCCCAGGTTGCTTTATTCGTGTGTTGATTGTTTTTAAAATTGAGATATAATTGACATATAACATTGTATTAGTTTCAGGTGTACAACAAAATGATTATATGTGTATAAACTGTGAAATGATCACCAGAGTAAGTCTAGTTAACATCCATCAACTCATATCATTACAATTTTTTTCAAGATCTACTCTCTTAGCAACTGTCAAATAACTATAGTCACCATTAAATCCCCATTACGTATTTATTTTATAATTGAAATTTTGTGCCGGTTGATCACCACCCATTTCACTTGCCCCCCATTCCCTGCTCTGGCAACACCAATCTGTTCTCTATATCTGTGAGTTTGTGGGGGTATTTTTGTTTGTTTATTTTTAGATTCCACAAATGAGTGAGATCATACAGTATTTGTCTTTCTCTGTCACAAATGTCAGGGCATGCTTAACGGCCACCTTAAAAGCAAGAAGCAGATATTTCCTTCTTTGCCGTGGCTAAATGATATGTGGAATATTTTCTTCATCAATTTATCCATTAATGGACACTTAGGTTGTTTCCTTGCATTGTCTATTGCAAATAATGTTGCAGTGACCATGGAGGTGCAGATATCTTTTCGAGTTAGGGTCTGTTCCCTTTGGGTAAACACCCAGAAGTGGAATTGCTGGGTCATATGCTAGTTCTATTTTTAATTTTTCGAGGAACCTCCATACTGTTTTCCATAATGGCTGCGCCAATGTACATTCCCACCAACAGTACTCGAGGGTTCCCCTTTCCTCACGTCCTGGCCAACACCAGCTATTTCTTGTCTTTTTGGTAATCGCCATTCTAACAGGTGTGAGACGCGCTCTCATTGTGGCTTTGATCTGCATTTCCCCGGTGATTAGTATGCGGAGCTCCTTTTCATGTACCTGTTGGCCGTCTGTATGTCCTCTTTGGAAAAATGCCTGTTTAGATCCTCTGGCTACTGAGTTGTATGAGTTATTTATATACTTTGGATATGAACCCTTCACCAGATAGATGATTTGCAGCTATTCCTCCGATTGGGTGAGCTGCCTTTTCGTTGAATTGATGTTTCCCTTTGCTGTGCCAGGGTGGGTGTTTTCCTCTCTGTTTGCTGATTTGTTTGTGTCCAGGACTTTCTGTCTTTCCTCCCGGGCTTCTCAGATCCTGAGTTTTCTAAACTCTCCCACCTGGAGGTAGAGGTCTGGGTGGGTGGCCCCCGGGGCGGTGGGGAAGGAGAGCGGGGCCTCGGCATCCAGCCCGCTGGTCAGCAAAGCCGCCTGTTTCTCTACTGGAGCTCACACGGCACCCAAGCCAGCTGAGCTCCAACCAGAGACCCCCGTTTCCTTCTTGCCAGAGAAGACACGTCCGGGCTGGGGTAGGGAGTGAGCAGCCTAGTGTTGCAGGGGAAGGCAGGGGGCCAGGGATGCTCTCACCCCACATCCCCCTCACCCCCTGTTCTGGCCTCCTACACCAGTGATGGCGAACCTCTTGAGCTTGGCGTGTCAGCGTTTTGAAAAACCCTAACTTAACTCTGGTGCCGTGTCACATATAGAAATTTTTTGATATTTGCAACCATAGTAAAACAAAGACTTATATTTTTGATATTTATTTTATATATTTAAATGCTATTTAACAAAGAAAAATAAAAAAAAAGAGTTCGCGTGTCATAGGTTCGCCATCACTGTCCTACACCCTCAGTCCCAGAGTCACCAGGGGCTGATCTCTTGAGACTATCATCATCATCCCCCCCCACCCCCCACCCCCGCATTCAGATGAGAAAACAGGCTTAGATAAGTGGAGGCCACTGAAGATCACACCACGAGTGAAACGGCACAGCTCTGAGCTGAAAACATCTAAGGCCCTGTTCTTAGCGGTCCCCGGTGCCATGTTGCCAAGAGGCATTGCCCGGACAGCTGGAATGGGGGCTCCAGTGATAACTGTCTCCTGGCTGTGGGGTGAGAAATTTCCCAGCCAGCCAGGGCCCTGGGAGACCCGGCGCAGCCGAGGCGCAGGAGGCCACCAGGGGGCAGCAGAGGCCCGCGCTGCGCGGCTGCTCTGTCCCCGGCTGACTGCACTCCCGCAGCTGTCCCGAGTCAACACCTGAGCCGCCCGTGGCCAAGAATAGCAAGGCTAATTCACGTGGGTACTCCCTCCCAGGGTTTCGACAGCCCCTCACGTCATCCCTGTCATTTCACAATCCTGCGCACAGAGCACTGCTTGCATCTTCCTCCAACAGGTCCTCCAGGATACCCACTCCCCAAGGAGGCCTCCTGGGTGCCGGGATGAAAACCAAACAAAAACAGGTGTTGCCCGAAAGGGAACCTGTTAGGTAAACAGATAGCCAAGGAGCCCTGTGGAAAGCGCAATAAGAGAAGGAGGTGTGGGATTTGAAGGCAGCACGAAGGGGAGGAAGAGGGGCGGAATTATAATGCAGGGATTTAGCTCAGAGGTGACCCGGGAGCCTTGTCTGCCAGCAGGAGGCACGCAGGGTTCCTGAGCCCAAGTAGAGAAAGAGAATTCTGGTCTAGAAGGATGTCAGGTAAAAGGTCCCAGGTTGAAAGATGGGATGCTAAGAGAATGTTGAATGTTCTAGAAAGCATATAGCGTGCATCTCTAAGTTCTGCGTCAAGGTGTGGGTTGGGATAGTTCCAACATGAGCTCGGGGAGATGGTGAGAGAGGGTGGAGGAGGGTGGCCAGGAGGTTGTTGTGGTTGGGGGGGAGGGGGGCTTCGGGTCCCAGCAAAGCTAATGGTGAGGAGACCCCGCCTTGTCTGCTACCTCGGGGCTAGGCCCACAGCAACCAAGGAGGACAAGGGAGCTTGGACCAGCCCCTTGGGGATCCCCTCTCATTATTGATGCTCCCTCCTAGCTGGATGATCCCAGTGGGGTTCCAGGTCTCCCTGCAGCACAGCCCCTCCCCCCATAAATTTGAACTAAGCCTGGCTGGGTGAGTGACTGGCAACTTGGACTCATTCTTGGCTGATAACCTGTGTGGCTCCTGAACTCTGGCCTCCCCCAAGTTTGGCCCAGAAGTGAGTGGGGTTGGAAGGGAAGGTGGAGGCACGGAAGACACCACACAGCTCTGCTTGCCCCTTTCGGCCTTCAGTCATGGCCGCCCACGGCACCATGGACACAGGTCACCACAGAAAGCCGTGTCACCTCGGACACCCCTGCCGCCAGTCTTTAATTTAATGCCCGGGCAACTTCGGCCTGCGCAGGCTGATCCCAGACGGTGGTTGCAGGTACAGCCGAGAGCAAGGGAGAGGGAGGGGCACCTGGCCTGGGTGCCCAGTGGGCAGCGGCCCCACCACAAGCAAAACATTGCTTAATCCTCTTACGCTTTATCTTAGACGTTCACATGCACTTTACCTGCTACTTTTTAGTGTGTCCTGGCAGGTTCTAGCATAAAAACAATGTTTTAAAGGACCTACCGTTCCATTTAAAGTGAGTTAAATGGCTGACTTACTTCCTCCGTTCTAGGAGGCTGTCAACTGCAAGAAGCACCTGTGTTTAAGAACATTCGATTTTATTTTATTTTTGGAGGAGCAAAGAATGGAGCATCAGAGCATTCAGATTTTTAGGAATGTTAATATATGGGGAAAAAACCACACATCTTCCAATTAGGGAAATTTTTATTGGTAATTTTCAGGCTTGAGAGTAAAACTGGCTTTCCCGGGAGATGTGTGATGGTTGCCCTTGACTTCATGGCCCCACAGTGCAGCCCGGGCAGCCCAGGGCCAGGTCATGCTGCTGCGAGCTGGCCCTCTGGTTGCCTAGAATGCTCATGGGTTGGAGTTTCAGTTAATCAAGCCATTCTGGGTAAGAAAGGGTCGCTCTCAATACATTAAACATTTTACACTCTTTGATCCATGAACCAGGAGGTCACGGTTCAATTGTGGGTCAGGGCACATGACTGGGTTGTGGGTTCCATCCCCAGTAGGGGGTGTGCAGGAGGCAGCCGATCGATGAGTCCCTCTCATTATCTCTCTCTTCCTCTTCCCTCTCTAGGAAATCAATAAAAACATATTTAAAAAACTTTTTTTTACACTTTTGGAGTTAGAGATTGTTCTGAAATAGAATCTCATCAATAAGCATTTAATGAATACCTAATGGGGGCCCATCTTTCTACCTGTATATCGTCAACTCCAGAACATGAATGATTCTCACCCTAACAGTTCACGATTCCACAGAGCTACTCAGGGCCTTTGTAAGGGACACAGTTAAAGAAGTGGGAGTTGGGGTCCGAGTGAGAATCAGTGCCATTGGCGTGTTATATTTTTTGCCCAAGTACTTTGTCGCATGTCCTCTCATTTGCTTCTTGTAACAACACTGGTAATATTACTGCACATATTCTCATTGGACCAAGGAATACATGGAGGCTCTGACTGATTAAGCCTCTTGCCTGGCACCGTGTGGCTAGTGAGTTGTCCGACGGGCCTTCCCCCAGGCACCTGGTGCTCCGTCCCCAGCCCTCCCTCTTCTTCATGCACCTTCTGTGCTGCAGGAAACACAGGGCAGCTTTAGTTGTGTGTGTTCCAACAAAATCAGATTTTTTCCATCTTTATCACACCAGAGAGGCAACCCCCAAATAATTCTAAGACTTTGAAGAGAGTGAGCAAGACCTCTGGGTTGTGTGTGGATCTATGACCTATTTAAACCAGTAACTGTCTAAGCCCCAACTGTGTGCCCCAAGGTGTGTCACCAAAGTGGGCTCCTCCAGTGTGTGCTCCTGCCTGTCTCTGAACCCCCCAAGGGCAGGCTCTGGGACCACATGCCTATTAGGACCAAGTCACCCCTGAACTCTACCTCAGCCCGCCCCCGAGGCGCCCCAGTCTGTGAGGAGATGGGCTGTTAGGCTGTGAACCCACCTGCTAGCACAGCAGTGTGAGCCGTGGGGAAGAGCTGCCGGAGCTCAGAGGAGGGACGAGGGGCAGAGGGCGGGGGCAGGGGGCATAGGGGAGATTGATCACTGAGGAGGCGACCTTTGAGCTCCTGCCTGACTCGGTTCTTCCAAAGCCTGCCCTGAGCCTGGCTTCCAGAAGGACACTTGATCCCACCTCATGGTTGGCAGCGGGCACGGCTTGGGAGCAGCTGCGTTGACTCCAGATGGAAAGTGTTTGGAGAATTCTGACGTGACATCACCCCAGCACAGCACTGCGCTGACAGCAACTGATCTGGGAGTGGCCAGGTGAAGTCACTCACAACCTTGCTCCTGTCAAGGGCTGGCACAGATCCAGGAGCTCGGCTCAGGGGGTGGGAGTCTAGAACAGCGAGGTGGCACCGGGAGAGGCCTTTGGGGTGCCCTGACCATCTTGGAGAACAGCCCGGAGGCAAATGAGGCCCTTCACCCATCCCCTGTGACTGGAGCCTGGTGGAGGCCCTACACTCGCTCACTGGCTATGGGCAAGGCCCAGTTTGGCTGCTCCGGGCTCTCCTATGAGCCCCCCACCTCGAGCCTAGGCCACCTCTTCTCACAGGCCGGGCCCACTGCCACAGGGCCACCAAAGCTCTGCCTGTGGCTTTTTTCGATCAGCCCTCCCAGCCCTGCTAAGCCCTCCTTAGCCAGCGAAGAGCTGGGGCTGCCCTCGCCACATGCATGCCGGCGGATGAAAGGGGAGCACCCTGTCCCAGCTGACATCCGCACCCTGGGCCCAGACCCAGGACTTGTCTTCAAGGCACCATCTGTCGCCTGCGAGGGCTGAGTAGGGACAGGAGGCTGGCACTGGGGCCCAGAGGGCAGGGCTGGGAGGGGGAAGTCACGGGGCCTGCCCAGGGGTTTTGAAGTCCCCCTGGTGAGAGAGCACCCTTGTTGCCCCCTCTTCCTCTGCCACTCTCGCCCACCTGTGCAGAGTTGGGACCTGGGGCTGAGGAAGAAGAGAGTTCAAAGCGGTCAGCCCCCAGCTCAGCCCGAATGTCCCTGACATCTAAGCGCACTCCCTTCTGGGGAAGCCAGAGGGCACAGCCAGATGGTTCCCAGCCCAGGCGAGCATCCAGTTCCAGGCATCACAGGGTCACCATGGACTCATGAGACAGGAGTTGGGCACTGGGCACCAGGCCACAGGATGGGCTGCCTGGGGTTGGTGCCCTGGCTGGCTCTCTGCCCTTCCCAGGAGCAGGCCATCGCAGAGCATAGAGATGGGCAGGGCCAGAGACTCCTCTGGTGGGAGCAAACCCCACTCATCAGGGCTGCAGGACAGGAACTCATTCCCAGGGACTGGGGAGAGGGAGGGTGGTCGGGCCTCCCCTGCCTGCTCCTGCCACCTGCTACTTCGGAAGGAATAGTGGGTTGGAGAGAAGAGAGAAGGGAAAGGTGAGGGCATTGGAAGATGAAGAGGGAAAAGGAGAAGGAAGAGAGAAACATGAGAGGGGAGTGGAGAAAGAAAGGGGGGAGAGGGAAGAGGAAGGATTGGGCTACAGGTAACAGAGCCTGTAATACCAGTGGCTTAAACAAGATGGTGGTTTCTCTTGCATACAACTCTAGGTAGGTGGTCCAGGGCTAGTGTGGAAACCCGAGCTCCTACTCTTCCCACCATTCCCAATAATCTCAAGCTTCAGTGTGGAGAAAGGCACACCCCTCACTTTAGGGACACACATCTCACAGCCAGAATGTCCTGACAAGAGCTACCTCTAGCTGCAAGGGATGCTGGGAAAGGTAGTCTTTGTTCTGAGCATCCATGTGTCCAGAGTAAAAGGCTCAATGAGCAAGAAGGTGACAATGGATATTGGGTTCGAGGAACATAAAGAAGAGAAGCTCTCAGGAGGAGAAGGAGGCAGGAAACAGGAAGGAAAGGAGAGAGAGCCCTTTGGAGTAGCTTGCACCCAGAGTCAGACCTGATGTCCCAGCACACCTGGTCCCACCCCGGGGTGACCAGGCCTAGGGGTTTGTCAGGAGCGTTTCCCTCCCCCCGAGATTGGTTAATGTGCTACTGGGCCCAGGCCTGAAGCGGGCTGGAGACTCGGACGAGGGTCTCAGAGGAAGGTCTGTGCCTCACAAAAGGGGAGGAGGCAAAGTGCAGGTTCTACGTTCTTTCTTACCGAGAGGAGGCTGTCGAGTGTACCTGGTGGGGTGACGGGAGATGTGATCACTGTGCTGAGTCACCTTCTCTCAGGATTTAAGGAAGAACGTGTCCAGTTTTCTTCAAGGTCTGTGCAGGTACATAAAACCGGGGATCATCTCGTATATCAATTAGGTGGCATTGGGTCACAAGTCCCAGGAAACCCAACCACAATGTTCAATAAGAGTACTTATTATCTCTCGAAACAAGAGATCCAGAGGAGGCAGTTCCAGGATGGATTCATTCAACAGCTCCGTGATGTTCCAGTTCTCAGAAATGCTCATAGCCTTTTCTTTTGGTTGTAAGATGGTAGCTGGTTCTCCTAAAATTGCTTAAAGGAAAGAAGTCTTCTTCTGACTAGTGTCACTTACCTGGGAGAACCTCTCCCTCAGAATCCCCTTCCTCCTGGCTGGGCTGGGTTATCTCTCTATCTCTCCAGGTTAGGGTTAGGGTTATAGTTAGGGTTAGGCAAGGGGGAATGGGAGCACCCCTCCATGGTGTGGTTGGGTTATCTCTCTATCTCTCCGGGTTAGGGTTAGGGTTAGGGTTAGGATTATAGTTAGGCAAGGGGGAATGGGAGCACCCCCCCATGGTGTGGTTGGGTTATCTCTCCATCTCTCCGGGTTGGGGTTAGGGGTTAGGGTTAGAGTTAGGGTTAGGCAAGGGGGAATGGGAGCACCCCTCCATGGTGTGGTTGGGTTAGACCAGTGATGATTCATCAGCTGGGACCACCTTCTCTGGGCACATTGCAGCTGGATCCAGAGCAAAGACAAATTCTGTTTTCAGATAAACAGGGAGCCGTGGCTGTGGGCTAGGTCTAGGGCAGACATTAGTAATCAGTTACAGCTCTCCTTCTCACAGGGGCCTAACCAATCAAACGACATTGGCACAGGAGACAAAGCGTATGTGTCACCTTGGCCTTAGAGAATGGGAAGGGAGAAAATCACAATTCAGGCATCTTTACTGAGCCAGTCACCTTGTCACTGCTTCATGCGGTGCCTTTAAATGCGCCTACACATTCTTTGACAGCCCTTCCTTTAAAGCGTTGCAGCTAATTCCTCTCCCTTTGAGTGTGGTCTGGGCGGAGTAATTCCTTTCTAGTGAATAGAAAATGGCAGGAGGGACAGTGTGCAAACTTTGACACTAGGTTTTGCCCTGCTCTTTTTTGGATCATTTGCTTTGGGGGAGGACAGCAGCCCTGTAAAGACATCCATGTGGGGAGGAACTAAGCCCTTCTGTCCGTCATGCGAGGAAATCTTTTTTGAAGGGGATCTTTCAGCCCCAGGCAAGTCTCCAGAGGACCACAGGCCTGGCTGCCACCTTTACCACCACCTCAACCGCCACCTCACGAGAGATCCCCAAGCCAGGACCACCCAGCTAAGCCACTTTCAAAGTCCTGATTCACTGAAACCATGATATAATCAATGTTTATTGTTTGTGGCCACCAAATTTTGGGGTAATTTGTTATGCAGCCAGGACAGGGACTAGGGTGAAACCAGAGGGGACCCCAGGGCATAATATTTGAGGGCCAACCCTAGGGTGAGCACCTCCTTAAATTTTGTGCCCTAGGTTCCTCCCTTGACTCACCCTAGTCCCAACCCTGTGTCTAGCAGGACATAAGCCTCCATCCCCTTTCCATTTCCTTGGGGTTCTAAAGAAGCTGGTTCCAACTCTGGTTCCAAAGGGGGGTGGTGGGGGCATGTGACAAAGCCCATGAGTACATTCCAGTGCCCTTAGGTCACAGTGATGGGATCCGTGTGGCCTGTGACTCAGTCTTGTCCCATCAGAGTAGATGTCAAGCCTTTTGCTAGAGATGCTGGGACAGGCATGATGTCACTCTTGCGGTTGAACAAGGTAAGTGTAACTCTGAGGAGTTGTGCCAGCCTTTTTGGGACCTGTGAGGGGAGGCCGTTTGGGGATACAGTTGCTAGCAGGATACAAGGAAACTGGGTCCTTGGAGATATTGTGCAGCCGCTAGATTAACGCCTACTTGAAGCCAGCCTCGTCTCTGGACTTTTCAGCCGAGTGAGCTAAGAATTTCCCTTTCAACAATTTAAACCAGTTTCAGTCTGGTTTTCTGTTACAGGCGAAGGAAAGCACAACTGTGATGTTAAACACCCAGAGGAGACCCCGCATCGCTCACTCACACAGATGCTGCCAAGGATCCAGCTGCTCCGCACTGCGCAGAGTATCCAGATGTTTCCATTAGAGTGTGCTTGCTTCAGCCAGATGTTGAGTATCTTGTCGATGGAAGGTTAACATGATTTAATGCTTAAAAGCAAACATCCTTCCCTCCTTCTCCCTTCACCCCGTCGGGTGCCTGCCCACTCATAGTCCCTTCCAGGTAGCCATGTCCCACCCAAATCCTCAGGCGGGTGCCATGTTTCATATCCTGGTGTCATGTAACCCCCTTCACCAATCCCCGCTTGTCCCCTTCCTCCACTTTTTGGGACAAAGATTGGTCCTAGAGAGCCAGTGAGGAGGCTGGGCAACAACCCATCTGTGGCCTGGCACAAAGAGACGATCTGGGGCAAGCAGAGCCTGTCTTGGTCTCTTGAACGAAGACATCCTGAAGGAAGCAGTTACAGGCAGAGCCACGAAGCAGAGATGGGGCCATGGGAGAATGTGAAGCAAGCGAAAGTCATGCAGGAGCAGAAATGAGGAGCAGGAGGCTCCAAGGAAAGAACTGTCCCAGCGTCCAGGGGGAGACTGAGCTCGCTGCCAGTGAGAAGGGAGGGAGCTGACTCACCGAGAGAACCGGCTTCCCGAGAGAGGGCGTGCACCCTGAGGAGATGGAGATCAGTCAGTCAGGACAGGCCAGGTTCTGCTCTGGAAACAAACAACCCCCGTATCTTAGTGGTTTAACTCAACAAGAGTTTACTCTTGACCACACCTGGCCTGTCCATCACCGGCCATCAAGGAAGACTGTACACCTGGTGTCATGAGCACTCAGGCCAATGGAGGCGCCACCTGGACACATGCGTCCACCATTGCAGACACAGGGGAAGGAAATTCTGCCCGTTGCTCCTCAGCTACTAAGGCTTCTATCCAGAGGTGACACGTGTCCCTTCTGCTTGCAGTTGATTGGCAAAAGCAAGTGTCATGGCCGTGCCTAAGTTAAAGGTAGAAGAGCCATGCAATGCTAGTGTGCACAGGAAGAGGAGAAATGGGAATATTTGTGACCAGCCTTGCTGATGTCCACAGAGAGGGGAGCTAGTCCCTAGAGCTGCCTCAGATGCCACGGGTCCAGATTTCATGAGGCCCTGCCCTACTATGGTCCTGGTTGATACTCACACAGAATCTTCACTATTCTCATTGCCCCACCCATGCCTTGCAATAACCACCACCCTCTACACACACATTTGCTTATTTCTTGCAACTTAAGACGTCCCTCCATGACTTCTTTAAAAAAATGTTTTTATTTATTTTAGAAAGGGAGGAAGGGAGGGGAGAGAGAGAAAGAGAGAGAGAGAGAGAGAGAGAGAGAGACTCTGATGTGAGAGAAATATCAATCAATTGCCTCCCACAGACTGGGGATTGAACCTGCGAATGAAGAAGCTATGGCATAGAGAGAGGTAATCAACCTGGGGAGGCGCCCTGACTGGGAATCGAACTGGCAGCCTTTCAGTGCACAGAATGACGTTCAACCAACACAACCAAAGGAGCCACACCAGCCAGGGCCATCCATGACATCTTATTTCCTTTGAATGCTCCTTTCTCAGCTGGGAACTTCCTCCGTCAAAAGCGTAAAGCCAGCACAGATCATCTTTGTGTGTCTTTTTCATAACAGGTGGGGATCTACAGGCCCTCCTGCCTCGGGAATGTCAGAGAAGACTGCTGGAAACCCTATTTGCACACACCAAGACTAACCTGGCAGGTAAGAGAACAAATTCATAAAGTTTTGTAGTGCTTTCGTATTTTAGTGGTTTTTTTTGTTAGTTTTTGCTTTCTGTTTTTTTAGCTAAGCACTGTGCTAAGACCTTTGTCTGGACTCTGCCATTTAAAACATTTTCGCCAGCCAGGCTGGTGTAGCTCAGTGGTTGAGCATCAACCTATGAACCACGAGGTCACAGTTTGATGCCCTGTCAGGACATGTGCCCGGGTTGTGGGCTCCATCCCTAAAAGGGGGCGTGCAGGAGGCAACCGATTGATGATTCTCTGTTATCATTGACTAGAGGCCCGGTGCACAAAAATTTGTGCACTCGGGGGGCGGGGGGATGGGGGTCCCCCAGCCCGGCCTGTGCCCTC
>NW_005371774.1:521592-534200 GCF_000412655.1 Myotis brandtii | reverse complement strand
AGAGAGAGAGAGAGAGAGAGAGAGAGACTCTGATGTGAGAGAAATATCAATCAATTGCCTCCCACAGACTGGGGATTGAACCTGCGAATGAAGAAGCTATGGCATAGAGAGAGGTAATCAACCTGGGGAGGCGCCCTGACTGGGAATCGAACTGGCAGCCTTTCAGTGCACAGAATGACGTTCAACCAACACAACCAAAGGAGCCACACCAGCCAGGGCCATCCATGACATCTTATTTCCTTTGAATGCTCCTTTCTCAGCTGGGAACTTCCTCCGTCAAAAGCGTAAAGCCAGCACAGATCATCTTTGTGTGTCTTTTTCATAACAGGTGGGGATCTACAGGCCCTCCTGCCTCGGGAATGTCAGAGAAGACTGCTGGAAACCCTATTTGCACACACCAAGACTAACCTGGCAGGTAAGAGAACAAATTCATAAAGTTTTGTAGTGCTTTCGTATTTTAGTGGTTTTTTTTTTGTTTTATTAGTTTTTGCTTTCTGTTTTGTTTTGTTTTTTTTTTTAGCTAAGCACTGTGCTAAGACCGTTGTCTGGACTCTGCCATTTAAAATACTTTTGCCAGCCAGGCTGGTGTGGCTCAGTGGTTGAGCATCAACCTATGAACCAGGAGGTCATGGTTTGATTCCCTGTCAGGGCACATGCCCGGGTTGTGGGCTCCATCCCCAAAAGGGGGCGTGCAGGAGGCAGCCGATTGATGATTCTCTGTCATCATTGATGTTTCTATCTCTCCCTCTTCCTTCCTCTCTGAAATCAATAAAAATATGTAAAAAATAAAATAAAATACTTTCACCCTGGTCGGGTGGCTTGGTTGATTGGAGTGCCATCCAGTACACCAGAAGGTGGAGGGTTCGATCCCCAGTCAGGGCAAGTACGGGAGGCAACAACCGATTGACGTTTCTCTCTCATGTGGATGTTTCCCTCTCTCTCTTCCCCTTCCTCTCTTTCCAAAATCAATTTAAAACGACAACACATACCCCCAGGTGAAGATTTAAAACAATCAAAATACTTTCAACCTCACTTTGCGAATGAAGAAGCTATGGCATGGAGAGCTTAGCAGTTCCCTCGGGGCCTGATTTCATGGCTGTGCTCGCACATTATAGCATGGCCCAGGAGGATGCTGAGGAGGGTTTGAGGGCTGAAGGGTCTCCCCTGGCAGACTGAGGTTAATCTTCGGGGAGGAGAGAGGACGGGTGGAGGCTGCCTCAGGTGAGCAGACAGCTTACCTCTAAGGAGGAAACAGCCCGTGGTCCAGGAGAAACACACTTATTGGGGCAGGACGTCATACCTTTCAGATGCTCTTGGGCCCAGACTCAAGTCCTTGTTGGCAAAGATTGAGAAACTGAAAGAAAATAAGCTGTGCTTGATTGAGCACATATAGTGACCGAACTGTGGTCTCCACACACCTTTTCTTACCGAAAGGAACCAAGGCTTCTTGGAGAATTGGCTGCTTCCGGTTCCGGAGCACAAACGCACAAGAGGAGCCCAGAGCATCTGGTACCAGAGGCAAGATAGCTACCCGCCCCCCTGGGGTCACGTCAAAAGGACTCAGGTGCCAACTTGAAGGAGCTCATACCGGACAGAAGGGGATCATTTGTGCATCAAAACCAAAACTAAGCAAACAAATAAAAACCCTACAGTGAGCCCGTCCAGTGGTTGAGCATTGACCTAGGAACCTGGAGGTCAGAGTTCGATTCCCGGTCAGGACACATGCCTGGGTTATGGGCTCAATTCCCAGTGTGAGGTGTGCTGGAGGCAGCCCATCAATGATTCTCTGTCATCATTGATGTTTCTCTCTCTCTCTCTCTCTCTCTCTCTCTCTCTCTCTCCCTTCCTCTCTGAAATCAATAAAAATATATTAAAAACAAAAAACAAACATTGCAATGAATTGAAACACATAAAATATTTTAAAAATACATAGGTTCAAATGACAATCTAAAAAACAGACATTTGGAAGGGTGCTTAGAGAAAACTAACTATTCAGAGAACTAAAAGATAAAGGGCAGAATGTTTTTAAAAAGCTAACTTTGGGGCCTCCCAATGATTCAGTGAATTTGGGGGCTAGTTGGAAGTCTTCCCTTGTACCCCCCACCTCCCCTTCTGGTTCTCTTCAGGCCTGAATTCCACCGTTAGCGATTCATTCCTTTGGGTTAAGATTGTCCTGAATCAAAGTGAAAGTACCCTTGAGAGAGACTTGTTAACTACTTTTCTCACAAATTGTGATAGAGGAAAAATGGAAAGTCCTATGGCTCCAGGGGTCTGGATGGCTAGGGTTATAGCTAGAGAGGATGGGCGGGGAGGGGCAAAGAGCTTGTCAACATCCCTGGGGGCAGGAGAGCCCCCATGGGCTGGCCATCCAAAGTTCAGCTCCTCGGTAGCCCAGGCAGATGGAGTCCGATCCAGCAGGTGGAAAGAAGGACAGAAACGTGCATTTTATTGCACAGCCCAGGTGCCTCAGACACATATTGTTTCTGGGGGCCCCTGGCCTGGGGCCCCTGGATCTCCCTGATTGCCCTGTGTGACTTCCTGCCCCAGCTGTGCTGGACTGTCACAGTTGAGCCCTTCCAGCCTCTGCAAACTTCACCAGGCTCCTCGCCCTGGGACCTCTTTCCTACGCCAGGTCCCTTTAAGATGCCAGGCCCTTCCCTGCGAGGGGAAGCTGGCACCACGGAGTAGGGACCCTGTGTGAGCTCTAAGCCGCCTGCCCTCAGCCTCTCTCACGGCGTCTCCCACCCTGTCCTGACATGCCCAGCTTTTTGGGTGACGGCCCACTCACTCCTGGCTCCTGATGCTTGACTACAGTTCTCGGGCTCTGCTAAGCCTGGGACCCTCCATCTCAGCCCAGGCCCTGAGGTGTCCTCTCTCCTCCCTGGGCCCTCGTGGGGCCCTCCTCCCTGGGCAGGAGGTTCTTTGCAGCCCTGCTGAGCAGCGCTGTGCTCAGCCAGCTGTGTGGCTGCTCTGCCTGCACTCCAGAGTCTGCTAACGGCCCCCACGGTCCTCCTTCCCACTCTACCACCTCCCCTGGCCCCTGCTGACCCTTGGGCTTCTAACTGTCCCTCCCTCCCTGGGGTCTGGCTCCAAGGCCCTCCCCTGGGGAGAAGAGCACCCGCATCCCAAGCCTGAGCCCCTCGCTCCCAGCCCACCTCCTCCCTGGGGACTGAGCGCCCAGTTCGGGGCTGACCTTCGGAGCCTGGTCCCTGCACGCCCAGCCCATGACTAATGGGCCCTGGCTGAGCTCCCCTGTTCTGAAACCTGGCCTTTGCCTGACCCCACGGGCAGGCCTGGGCACCAGCCTCGGCCCTCCCTGGCTGGCCTGTCCCCCCTGCCGCCTGAGCCTGGGTTATGACATCTTTCCACCCAGCGACTCTTATTTTGAGAAGGCAAACACGGTGGTGCCCCCAGGCATCCGCACACGCTAACGCGAGCATGCACGCATACAACACACACACACACACACACACACACACACACACACACTCACACACACGCAGGGCGTGAAAATCCGGCTGGCCATGTTTATTTTCCTTTCCCCTTTAGAACAAACACCAGTCCTGTACCGCCGACCACCCTCTGCCCTGTCCTCCCAGCAGCTGTGAATGGGAACAGAGCGCGGCTTTTAGCAGGAGGCAGCAGCCTGAATGAATCCATCGGAGCCTCAAAGCCGGCGCGAGCATGTGTTTGCTTCTTAGCAACTCAGTGCCTCTCCCCAGGCGAGTTTTCCCTGGGCCTCGGCGCAAATGCCTCCCCATCTCGCCCCCTCCTTTCCGATTTTATTTTAGCTCATTTTTGGTCCCAAGCATTTTGTTTTCTGTTTTCTACAAGGGAGCCTGAATCTGGGCCTCAGAAAAACAAGGCCGCGCTGCCAACTGGAAATGTTTGCTCTGGGGGCGAGTTCGGAGGCTGGCGTCAGGCGGGGCAAGATCCGTGCCAGTGGAATGTGATTTGGGGGGGAAGCTGCAGGTCACTCAATTGCTGGCAGCCTGCCCGGGAGCAACTGGATGCTTTCTGGGCTGTGTGTGTGCTCACAGGCTTTCTTCCCCTCATGCAAACAGAGCCCTGGGGACGTGGAGACAGAAGCATTAGGAAGAAACTAGACAGGGGGCTGGAAAATCAGGGGGACTGGCGAGATTAAGTGGGCGGGGGTGCGGGAGGGTGCCAGGACCAGTGCAGCCACTTGATCCACAGCCATTGTGTTCTCAGCCCGGAGCCGGGGCTCTTGGGAGCAAGGAGAGATGCAAACCAGCTCGGCCCCCAGAGAGCTGTTTGGAGAAACAAGGCTCCCAGTACAGGACCCAGGAGGGAAGACTTCCTGGAGGCGGTTCAGGGTCCGAGCCCTGAAGCATGAAGTATTGCTTTGAAAGGAAAGGAGAACTATTAGTAGGGACCATGTGCCAAGCCCCTTGTAAGCCCTTGACTTTGATGATCTCCTTTAATCCTCCCAACAACCCTACCAGGGCCAGGAATCTTCCTTTTTTTGTTTGTTTGTTAATCCTCACCCAAGGGTATTTTCTCCATTGCTTTCCAGAGAGAGTGGAAAGGAGGGAGAGAGGGGGAGAGAGACAGGAGAAAGAGAGAGACACCTTGATGTTAGAGAGACACATCAGTTGGTTGCCTCCAGCATGAGCCTTGACCTGGGCAAGGATTGAACCTGCAACCCAAGAATGTGCCCTTGACCGGGACCGAAACCGTGACCCTTTGATGCGGGGGTGGGGGGGCAACGCTCTAACCACTGAGCCCACTGGCCAGGGCTCTTTCGATTTTTTTCCCCCCGATCTTTTTTGAAACTTCGAAAATGTGGAAACTGAGAAACTGAGGCCCAGAGAGATTAGGGAACTTGGCCAAGTCCCCAGCTTGTAAGTAGTAACCCTCAGGCTGCCCGACTCCTCATCACTGAGGGTCCTTTTCCACTGAGCCAACTTCCCTGGTGAAGGGCCTGTTTTTGTTTTTATTTTTTAAAGTTTTTTTCTGTGCCTGGAAAGAGAACTGTTAAATTCAAGGTGGGGGATGTAAGATGC
Organism: Myotis brandtii; assembly: GCF_000412655.1. Classification (NCBI taxonomy): domain Eukaryota; kingdom Metazoa; phylum Chordata; class Mammalia; order Chiroptera; family Vespertilionidae; genus Myotis; species Myotis brandtii. The sequence continues at coordinate 529,173 of NW_005371774.1, read as the reverse complement.
GAAGGTAGATTTTCCAGAGGGCAGCGTGGGAAGTGCTTGGAGATCCGAGAGGACCCTGTCCGTTTCATACCACGCCAGGCCTCCCCTACAGCCTGGATCACCTCGCCGGGGGCCCACGTCCCTCCGGCACTCCCCCGCCTCCCCCTCCACGTGCCAAGTTCTTCCCGCCCAGGTGTTCACTCTGGGACTGCCCACTTGGGGGTCCTCAGAAGCTGTCCAAGCTGCTCTGAGCCATGGACGCGAGGTGAACCGCCGGAGGGATTTGCTCAGGGCAACCAGCACGACCTTAGATTCGGAGTCAGGAGACCCGGGCTGCCACTCCTTTCCAGTGATGTCAAGTGAGGGGTTACCCTGCTCAGGTCTGTTCCCTCCGCTCTAAAACGGGGAGGAGCCAGGATGGCCTTCGAGCTGTCACAGGCGGAAGGCAAGAACCTGAGGCGGCCGGCTTGACAGGCAGGTGTTGGGTGGGGGTGAGAGGAGCTCGTCTAAGCTGTCCAGCCCCCGGCGGAAGGATCCTTTGCCGAAGAAGCAGGGTCCGGCACAGGCTCAGGAGCAGATGGCGCGAGGGAGGGGGAGTCCTGGTAGGCAGTGAGGCCCAAGCTTGTTGCGTGGAGATCAGAGGGACAGTAATCTGTCTGCTTAGAACAGCTCCATTGGCCACTTGGGGATTTCATGGTCCTGAGGCTCAACAGTTGGCTAGTCTCACCCACTGGTTCTGTTTTTACCTGCTGATAACTACCACGAGTGACAGGTAGACACTGGCCTGGGGCCACCTGCCCCATCATCTGTGTTGGCTGAACTGACTCCTCAATCCCATGAGACAACTGATTTGTAGCAATTATTTCCAGGAACCAGGCAATCTCCTGACTTCACCAAACCCACGAACTGTTTTGGCTTTTCAGAGACACACTGGATTTGATATCTTTGGTTCTCAGGAGACAGGCCACCGGCCACTTACCAGCAACAGCCAGATCCCTAAGAAGGCTGGGGAAAACCCTGCCAACAGTGGGATCTGGGACTCAGTCTACCCCCTCAATAAAATGGGAAGATTGGACTAGACCAGCAGCAGCAAACACATAGCGTGAATACTGCCACCCTGACTCTTCCATCTACGGCGGACACTGCTGATCAATTACCGCTCATCTCCGTGGGACCCCGATGCAGCCTCAGAATCCTTTTCAGCCCAGGGCTTCACGCAGCCCCTGGCAACCAATTCGATGTGGCCTGTGTCATAAAAAGCATCTGTCCTCTCGGCCATCGGTGATCTCCAAGCGCCCCGCCAGCTGTGCCGACTCAGAATGGCAACTGATGGGGTGTCTCGGGAGACAGACCACCAGATCGCCAGCTGTCCCCGAGGCTTCCCAGGTCGGCCGCGCCGCCCCTGAGCGGGGCCAGGGCTGAGCGGGGCCTTATTAATTTTCCTCACTGCTAATAAATGTGCATTGCGTCAGCTCCGTCCTGCCCCCTCCTGTTCTCCGGCGGCCGCCGTCAGCGGGGACTTTTTCAAGAGCCGTAAAAATAGTTTTTTTGAGGAGCCTGCACAGAGAGGCAGCCAAGCCTTTTTGTTCCCTTTCTTTTCTGAGGGAATGGGAGAGATGGGTAGGGAATACTTCACAACGAAGGAATGTGCTCCTTGGGGAGCTGAAAGTTGTTTTCCTTAAAATAAAATAAAGAAGAAGTTATCACACGCTGGTTTCACATGGAGCCGCAGAGCGCGTCTGTGAGGCTGGGTAAGGGCTCCCGGGAGATCACCGGCTTCAACTGGGTCTCTCTAGGCTGCTGGGTGACAGCTGGGTCCTGAGGAACAAAGCCCTAATGAGCCCCTTGCTCCCCACCGCCCCCTGGCCGGGCCCGCTTCCCTGGTCCAGTGGGCCTGATGGCTCCATGAGAGAGCTTGTCCTGCCTGCAGTGGAGGCGAACATGGAGGGGAGCTTTCCTTCTCAGAGGGGATGTGCCTTTCCCCACTGTGCTCTGGATTTTGAAGAGTCAAGACAGATGCTAAGAGGCCAGGGATGGGAGGGCCCTGAGGTACATAGGCTTCACTTCCTCCTCACTCTTCCCATTTTACAGATGAAGAAACTGAGGCTTGCAGGGGCTGGGGCTCAGGGAAGCAGGGACCAGAGGGAAGGACACGTAACTGGTCCCGGGAAGAGGAGGCTTCTCTCGACTCCCAGACCAGCAAGTCCAAGCTGCAGGAACATTCGAGAGTGTTCGCCGAGCTCCTCGAGCCTGAGTGACATGTGCTCCTATCTTAACAGGCAACGCATTGTCCCAGGGCCTTAGGACATCATTATGCTCTTATGCTTTCGACTTTTAATTCTGATGTAACTGCAACCCAAAACAAATTAATACGTTAATACACAAAACCACAAAGGTGATGAAATTCACACGAACAACATTAAGTTAATATGATGGACAATATGGTTTTGCTGAAACAGAACCCACAGGGGATGGAAGAGGAGCAGAGAAGAACAGCAGAAGGCTCTGGGCTTCCGGTCAGAAGCCACTAGAACAGCGGTTCTCCACCTGTGGGTCGTGACCCCTTTGGCGGTAGAACTACCCTTTCACAGGGGTCGCCTAAGACCATCCTGCATATCAGATATTTACATTACGATTCATAACAGTAGCAACATTACAGTTATGAAGTAGCAACGAAAATAATTTTATGGTTGGGTCACAACATGAGGAACTGTATTGAAAGGGCCAGAAGGTTGAGAACCACTGGACTAGAAGGAAGGAATCTGGGGGCAGTTAGTGTCGGGGGGAGAAGGCAGGACCTGGCGCAGGAGCACCGCGTCTCCTCCCCCAGAGTGTCAGCTCCCAGGGGCAGCTTGTGCTCACTCACCGCTGCACCCCCAGCCTCAGTGGGCGTTCTACACATGCGCACTGGACTGTCAGAGGTGGACCCGGTTGGGGATGGGAATCATCTGTCCTCAGTGCTTGAGCTCCTGACAGTAGACACCTGGTTTTCCTGTCTCAGTCCCATCGAAGGCTCAGCCTAAGATCTGTCAAATGAACGAACGGCTATTGATTAGAACTTACTGTCTCCTCTCCATTGATCAGCCAGGGAGACCCAAAGTCAGAGATAAGAGAGTGAATTCAACACGACCACCAGTTCTCAGTGGTCAGAGCAGCTGTTCTTGTGACGCAATTTAGCTGTCTCTGGATCTACTGGTTTCTTCTACCAAAGCAGCTGGTTGAATAGCTGAGCAGGCCCTGGTCTACACCAAGCAGTGGGCCTTCCTTCATTTAGTAAGTGCTTATTGAGTGCCTACTGTGTACTAGGGACTGGAGGCTGGGGGAAAGCAGCGAGCAAGGCAGGCAAAAATCCCTGCCCTCATGGAGCTGACTTTCTAGTGGGGAGACAAACAAATAAACACACTATGTGTGTGTGTGTGTGTGTATAATTAGAGGCCCAGTGCACGAAATTCATGCATGAAGCGGGGATACCTCAGCCCAGCCTACACCCTCTCCAATCTGGGACAACCCTCTCACAATCCGGGACAATCCTCTCGCAATCTGGGACCACTGGCTCCTAACCACTGTCCTGCCTGCCTGCCTGATCACCCCTAACTGCCCTCCCCTGCCAGCCTGATCGCCCCTAACCGCCTCTGCCTTGGCCCCTGCCACTGTGGCTTTGTCCGCAAGGAGGACCGTATGACCGGAAGATGTCTGGTCTATCTGGCCTAATTAGCATATTACCCTTTTATTAGTATAGATATAGTTAGATGATGGTGGTTAGTGCTTGAAAAATTAAAACAGGGAAAAGGTAGAAAATACTGAAGAGGGAGGGTACAAATTTTATATGGGGTGTTCAGGGAGGGACAGCCTTACTGAGAAAGTAACATAGAAACACCAGACGTGGGTGAAGCAGTGAGCCATGAGGCTACCTGGTGTAGTGTATTCCAGGCAAAGGGAACTGCCAGTGCAAAGGCCCTGAGGCAGGAGGGATTGCTGGGTAGGTCTGAGGCGTGGAAAGGAGCGCAGTGTGGTGGGAGCAGAGTGATTGGAGGGGTGGGGGTGGGAAAGAGCAGAGGGGATGAGGTCAGAGAGGAATGGGGGACCAGAGGTAAACTTTGGCTCCCATTCCAATGTTCCCATTTGCCTCTGCTGCATAACAAACTACCCCACACTGCAGTGGCTGAACACGCAATGTAGTATTTGCTCCCATGGTTCTGTGGGTTCACTGGGCTGCGCTGGGTGGTTCTTGCTCTGGTTCTCCCATGTGGTTACAGCCAGATAGAGGCTGGGGCCGGAGGCATCTGAAGGCTCCACCCACAGGTCTGGCACCACGGAGTTCTCCAGGTGGCCTCTCTTTCCAGCATAATAACCAAGACTTCTCACGCGGTAACGAAAGGCTCCAAGTGGCGGGAATCAGCCAGGCCCCTAAAAGCACAGCATCACTTCCACTTCTGCCGGCTCCATTAGCCAAGTAGTTGTTAGCCCAGATCACGGGGGTGGAGGAATAGACGCCACCTCCCTGGGATGCTGGGAGAAAAGAAACTGATGGTATCTCCTAACCATGGTCGGCAAACTGCGGCTCACGAGCCACATGCGGCTCTTTGGCCCCTTGAGTGTGGCTCTTCCTAAGCCTTAGGAGTACCCTAATTAAGTTAATAACAATGTACCTACCTATATAGTTTAAGTTTAAAAAATTTGGCTCTCAAAAGAAATTTCAATCGTTGTACTATTGACATTTGGCTCTGTTGACTAATGAGTTTGCCGACCACTGTGGACTTAACCCATCTGAGAAAAAGTAGCAAGTCCCTGGAAGGTTTGGAGCAGAGGAATGACATGACATGTCCTATATTTTAACAGGCTACCTGGCCAACTGTGTGGAAACCTGGCACCTGTCTGCTCACCCCGCCAGGCTCCTCCTGTTGCTTACTGAGCACCGTCTTTCCGCCCTGCCCCTCACCGCAGCCACGAGCTCTGCAGGGACCCTGCCCCATTCACAGCAGAGCACATGCGCACTGCTGAGGCGCACCCGCAGGTCTCAGAGAAGGAGTGCTGAGGCCTCCCTCTCTCCCTTCTGTAGCGCCTCATCCGGCCTCTGTCCCGGCCCCAAAGACTCTCTGTTTTCCATAATTGGCGACTGGCATGACCACACGGATAGCGGAAGGTAGAGTGAAGACCAGAGAGTAGGAGCTTCAGGCCTGGATGCCTCAGCACCACCTCTGGATCCAACATCCTGATGTTTAATGGCGCAGTGTGGGTACTCTCACTTGGGGGCCACCAGGCGGAGGTATTCTACTTTCTGCTCCCTCCCGTGGGTGGTCCTGCCCAGGGCTGCTGTGAGTACACCTCCAGGGGGCGCCAATCACATGCATTCTGTTTCCTTCTGCCAGTCTACTTCCTATTCTTTCTCCCTGCCTCGCATGGGCGACACACCCACTTTGGAACCATCTGATCAGAAATAGGGACTCCAGATTCAGGGATGTAGAGCTTCATCTCACCTGGCCGAGAAGGCAGCGATCACCGATGCCACCCTGCAGAGCTGTCCTGTCCCCACCCACAGAACGGCACCAGCCTGGATGCCAAGATCTGGGGTCCATATGCCTGAGGCTCTTGAATGTCCAGAGGTGGTGCCTCTGCCATCTGACCTTTTCCTGGAAGGAGCTGGAGGGGCACCCGGTTGGTCCAAGGGAGGCCAGTGGCTTCAGTGGAGAGGTGGGCAGCAGAGAGCTCACCCAGGCTGGCAGCACATGCAGGGACAGCCAGGCTGCCAAACAGGCCAGGCCTATATGTGGCCCAGTTATCTCCCCACTTCCCCCCAAGTAGCAGTGAAGCACATGGTTCAAAGCTTAGGTTTTGGAGCTATTTGGCTTGGGTTCAAATGCCACTTCCATTATTTCCCTTCTGTTGGCAAGGCTTTTCCTCTAGGCGCTCCATCTCCTACCTGCAGAATGGGTTTACCTCCTTGGGTTGTCATAAGGATTTGGTGAAATCACTCCCTGTGTGGCAGTCATTATTACTGCCTGGCTTTCTAGCATTTTCTCCCAGTGGCTTAAGCCTAAGCCCCTGCCTTCCCTTCCCTTTTTAGTTTTCTTACTGTTCCCTGGACCAACCATCCAGGGGTTGTGGAACCTCCTAGTGGCACCATCATACTAGCCTCGAACCGTTGATTCAGTGGGGGATGTTTTTAACGTAGGGTGTACGTTTTCTTGGGGTGTCTGCATTGTCCCAAACAAAGCAGGGAGTGAGACCAGCTGGAACCATGAGAGCCTTTTCATTCTGGCAACTCTATGACTTCATGAAATCCATATTACTGTCCTTGCAGGGCCACGAACTTGGCTCCACAGTCAACCAGCAGATCCTTGCCTGAGACCACAATGTTGTGTGCAGGCCCGGCAGTGCCATACCACCAGGGGGCGCTGCCTGGTTGGGCTCTCTTCCCACTTCTCAAGGAGGCAGAATCCGAAGCCCTAGGTTTGAAGCTCAGACTAGGGGTCTGTGGACAGGTAGACCCGACTTTGAAGGTCTGCCACCTGGCAGCTGGGAATGGCAACAGGGGCTCTTCACATCACTTGGGCCCATGACAGGTTGCCTCCTGTTCCCCTAAATGCCATTCCATCTTATGACTAAGAGGACAATGCCCAGGTAACGAGCCGGGGCTCAGAGAGGCAAAGGGGCTGCTTGCTGAAGGCCACACAACTGGTAAGTGGCAAAGCAGATTCCTCCTAGGCTGCCTGATGCCAACCCTGGGGCTGCAACATCTGACCAGCAGGAGAGGCCGAAAGGTAAGGGGGAAGAGCGTGCCCTGGAGACTGGAGCCGGGTCTGCATCCCACTCTACCTCCACCCAGCACAGCTGACCATCCCCCGCCCCCGCTTCCCCTCCTGAGACCCCATGGATGGGATCTCAGGGAGCCCCTCCTCTTTTGGGTCAGTGGGTGAGGGGCTCGGGATAAGCATGAGAAGACCTCAATACTCAACCAAGACGTGTGATTTTCCTGGCACATAGCCTAGCCTCTTCAGGGATGATTTTCAGTCTTGCCAGAGACTTCCACACACTCCCCCACCCCCCACCCAGCCATGGACACCCCAGCTTGCAATTGCACCTCAAGTCTTGGGCAGGTGCTGGGCTAGATGGAGCCTGGGCACCTGTGCTAGGGAGTGAGGCCACCTGGAGCCACAAGAGTGCTGAAGGCCACCATTCATCCTACTTGGTGCCCCTTGCTACATGCAGCCTCATGCCTGCCCTGTGAGGCACACTATTGTCATCTCCATTTTACAGAGGGGAAACTGAGGCTCGGAGAGTACCTGAGCAGGTGGAGAGGAGGCTTGGCTTCCTCCCATCTCTGCCACTGACTGGCTGGATGCATGAGGAGTGGGCAGGCTGGGGTCCTGGCCTCTGCTTGGGATCTGGAGAATGTAAAGGGCATGCGGGCTGGTTGTCTTTCAGCAAAGGTATCCTGGGCACCAACCCTGGGGACCGACAGGAAGGAAACAGCAGGCTTTTTAGGATCTACAAGCCCAGGAGCTCAGATAGGTCCCCACCTGATAAGTGGCAGCAATACCTGTGAGTGAGCATGTGCAGAGGCCAGCAGGGGCGACAGAGGGCTCTGGTGATCAGCCAAGG
>NW_005371774.1:519404-521576 GCF_000412655.1 Myotis brandtii | reverse complement strand
ACCAAACAGTGAGGAACAGCGTGCCACGCAGAGGGGAGTGTGGGAGATCTTTGAGCAAAGGCCGTGAATGAGGGTCTCTGGCTGGGTAGGGAAGCAGCAGCAGAATGAGGGCTCCTCTCTGAGGCACACCCTTGGCCTTCAGGACATAAAGTGCAGGAAGACACTGCGTGTCCAGGGAAGGAGGGGCCTCGAGGAGCAAATGCACTGTGATGTTGGAACCCATCTCAGTGGAAAAAATGAGGTTTTGCATTTACTATCATCAGAAAACTGCCTGCCTCCTCCGTATGTGTCCCTGTGGGGATGAGGATGTGTGAGTGTACGTTTGAAGCCTTATGTCGAAGTCCTTTTGCATCCATGATCTCTTTTCACTTGCCCAACTACTCTGAGAGGTTGGCTGGACAGAAATATTCTCAAGGACAGATGAGAAAACAGAACCCCAGTGGAATGAAATGTCTTGCCCAGGGTCATGGGGCTCAATGGTTGAAAAGCCAAGACCCATCTCGTGGCCCCCGAGCCCTCTGCCCAGACCCCATCCTATCTCCCAGGATTCTGTATGCCACAGGCAGGCTTGGGACCCCTTGGAGCAGTGACCTTTGCCACTGCGTTGGTAGGTATTATAGTTTGCAAAGTGGGGGTGAAGGTCCCCCTAAGGCATTCTCTGGTTCTCCCCTGGACTCTGGACGGTGTGTGAGCCCTGCATTTTCACAGGAAAACTGCCACCCGGTCTGGGGGTGGGAGGGCAGGGCTGAAACCACAAAGATGAAGATCCCAGTGGCTGCAGAGGCCAGAGCCCAAGGCCAGGTCAAGGGTCCACCTTCTCTTCCCAAACTGCTTTGAACCACCACCACTGTGTTCAGGAGGAGCCGCCACAGAAGGGTCCCTGGAGGAGGGAAGCCCTGTATGGCTCCTTAGGGCAGCCTTGGGATGAGGGTCTTGGAGGGGAGCCTGCCAGTTTGACCTCGTCTTTCCAGGCTCTCCAGTGGAATGGCATGAAGCACCGAGGGCCTGGGGAGCTGTCTGGCCCAATAACAGCGGGCACTGCTCCGAGAGGTGTGCACATCCACGTTCAATGACGCCTCACGAGCACCGAGCACCGGGAGGAAGGTCGCCTTGGAGGCACAGAGAGGCTCAGTAACTTGCCCAAGGTCACTCAGCTTGTAAGGAGCAGAGCTGGGTGTTGAATCCAGAAAACTTGCCTCTCAGAGCTAGTCTGCCTCTTACGAATAATATTAACCAAAGTTACCATTTGACTACTATCTACCTCCTTGGTGCCAGGTACTTAGTTCCTTGCAGCCAGGCAGTGACTTGGGCATTGACGTTCCCCACATTTCGTAGATGAGCAGATCCCGGCTTGGCAGCCGCTGGGGGCAAGGTAGCTGCAGATTCTCACAGATGCTAGGTCTGGTTAAATCCCAAGCTTGCACCCCGTTCGGCTTAGGAGGGCCTGTTTGACTTGCTGTGTGACTACAGGAAAGCACACTCCTTTTCAGAGCCTCAGTGTGCCTACCACCTAAGCCTTCTGCTCCAGTAAGTGGCACGCAGAGGTCGCGCTGCTGTGGGAGTGCGGGTCTCAGGACACTCCAGAGCCCTTCCCAACCCCCACCAACCACCCCCTCGCCCCCACCCACTCCAGGAGAAGCTGCTGTTCCGTTTTTTCCTCCACCGGTTAGAGTTAGGGTGGAGGGGTGGACGGTGAGGTGCTAGGTGCGCAAGTTCCGTGCTGCATCCCGAGAAGTCGAAGGGCAGGGTGGAGAAGGCCCAGCTCTGATTTGGGGAAGGGCCGAAGGGCCCCGAAACCACGTGCTCGGGCAGTTCTACCGAGCGCTGACCATCCTCTGGAACAGAGCAGCGCTCCCAAGTGGAGGAGGCAGTGGGCAGGGGGAGCCCGAGGAGGCCGATTCTGGGCAGAAGGGGTGGGGGTGGGGGGAGGCAGAGAGGACGCGGACAAAGGAGGCGGCCGGCAGCCCACTCGCGCGCTGCCCGCGCCATGAAGCACATCCCCGTTCTCGAGGACGGGCCGTGGAAGACCGTGTGCGTGAAGGAGCTGAACGGCCTCAAGAAGCTCAAGCGGAAAGGCAAGGAGCCGGCGCGGCGCGCGAATGGCTATAAAACTTTCCGACTGGACTTGGACGTGCCCGAGCTAGGCGCCGCGGCCACCAACGGGCTGCGGGA
>NW_005371774.1:502991-519110 GCF_000412655.1 Myotis brandtii | reverse complement strand
CTTCCGCGCCCCCTGCGCCCCCGGAGACCTCCGTGCGTCCTGCGCCCCCCACGCGCCCCGGGGAAAGTTCCTACTCGTCAATTTCACACGTAATTTACAATAACCATCCGGATTCCTCCGCGTCGCCTAGGAAACGGCCCGGCGAAGCCACGGCCGCCTCCTCGGAGATCAAAGCCCTGCAGCAGACCCGGAGGCTCCTGGCGAACGCCCGGGAGCGGACGCGGGTGCACACCATCAGCGCAGCCTTCGAGGCGCTGCGGAAGCAGGTACCGGCTCCCAGCCGCACATTCTCCCTGCGCCCGGGGAAGAGCGCCCGAGCGGGTGGGCGAGTGCCCGGGGGACTTATGGAGGGTTAGGGGTGTTTGTGAGGGGCAAGTTGTCCCCGCCCGGTGGGCCCCAGGACCCAGACAGGTTTGGGTCCTCCTGGAGTAGTGACCTTTGCTACAGCCTTGGTACGTTTCTTAGTTTGCAAAGTGGGGGTGAAGGTCCCCCTGAGGCATGCTCTGGCCGTCCGCGCCCCGCCCCTCCCCGCGGCACTGGTAGTTAACTTTTATGACCGCGAGTATTTGTCTCCCGAGTTCCTTGGGAGCGGTGGGGAGTGGAAAGGGGGGATGTGGGAATGTGTCTCGGCCGGGGAAGGGGAGAAGACCGCTTCGGGCTTTTGAGATGGTCGGGGAAGATTGCCTGAGTGGGTGCGTGAGTGCCCGGGAGGCCTAGAACGCCGAGAAGGGAGGTCCTGGGGTTGCGGGAATAGCAGGGTCCCGCAGTCCCTCCTCAGCCCCTGTCTCCCAGGAGGGCTGCCCCTGCACTCAGGTTGCTTTCGGGCTCTGCACCCCTTGCCCTGGCGTCCTGAATGCCGCCGGCTACAAGCCTGCTCCCTCTCCCCAGGGGCGGCCTCAAGAGCTGGCTGGTGAGAGCCTTCCCAGGGGATCCCCTCCACCGCTGCCCTCCATTCTCCGGTGAAGCAGGCAGTTGTGGGGTAGGTCAGGGACTTCTCAGTTTGGGGCTGGTTGGGGTAGGTCTCACCCCACAGTGTCTTTTGCGGCGGATGGGTGGGGAAGGGCACTTTTACAATTCCACTTTAGACAAGATTACCCTCTGGTTCTAGGCTTCTCATCTTCTTAGAGAGAAGGGAGATCTGAGAAGAGGTGGTTAGGGCCCCCTGCTCCCACCTGCACAGGGAATGGAGAAGGGCAGGGGTGGGTGTTACTGGTTTGAGTAGTCAGGTTTTTTTCTTGCTCAGCAGCTGACTTCCTGTGTGACTCCAGGGAAGTTACTCAACCTCTCTGGGCTTTCGCCAGCAACAAAACAGTTCAGAAAGCATGATCTTCTTGTTGGATCACACTCTGCTCTTCCCTCTGTGGGTGGGGCAGGCAGTGGTGCCTGTGTCCATCCATGGGAAGGGAATTGAACTGCTGGGGGAAAAGCCCCATGACTGTTCAGCCAAAGTGCCACCCACGGATTTGGGTTAAGATGTTTGTTTGCTCAGTGAATTGGGGTGGGGGTGGGGGGTCAAGTAGCTGACACAGACCAGGCTGAGCCACATGCCAGTTGGGACCCTGGGCAGTGGGCCCAGTGGAGCATTCAGTCCTGCCCTCAACCAGTAGCCTGCATCTGAATGCCTCAGGAGGGTGGCAGCCTATAGAGTCCTGCAACCCACCCCTCAGGACGGAAGGATGACAGGAGGCTGTCCACCTGCTCACCTTGCTTCCCAGACTGGAGAGGCCACATGCCCAGAGCAGCACAGCTGGTGGGTAGCAGGGCAGGGCTGGCACTTAGGTCCTTTGACTGCCAGTTCAGGGCCCTTTCTCTCCCTCTGGCCTCCTCTTTCAGTGTGAAGAAACTATATTAGAGGTGGCGGGACTGAGGTTCAGGGAGCTTATGCCAGGTGAGGGAAGCCTCGCAGGTTTTGCACTGCACGCCTCCTTGGCATGCCATTCACTAGACTCGTGTGCTGGTGCTTCCTTGGCATGGTGCAGCCGCAGCCTGCATAGCTTGTACCACCGTCATTGCAGAGCCTGCCTCGAATCGGTGTCAGTGAGTCACTCCCGTGCCCAGGCTCTTGACAGCTCTGCTCCTCAGTCTGGAATGCCTGAGAGCTGTCCACCCTCAGCACATGGAAGCCATCCTGTTTTGTCCACCAGGAAGGGAGCATGCGGGACTGGCTGCTTAGCCATAGCCCTGCAGGTGGGGGCCAGGCCCTCTGGTCTGGGGGGTGCGTGACAGCGAGGCCAAGATAGTGGGTGTGCGGGGCAGATGGTCAGGCCTCAGCACATGCCACCAGCCCAGCTGCACCGGGCCCTCCCTGCTCCTCATGTGAAGGCCATGTGTGCACAGCTGGGCCAGGCCCATGTGCAGGGCTGCTCCAGGACCAGGTGGGAGGGGCTCGAAGGGGAAGCCCGGCCTTGCGGGGTGGGTGAGAGGAGGGGCGGAACCTTCTGGCTCACAGACTGTGCTTACCCTTGGGGCATCTGGCATGTGTGCAGATTGCCGGTGCCCCCTGGAAGCAGGAAGCCCTCAGCCTTGGTGAGGAATGGCAGGCGGAGGCCTGAGGCGTCCGTGACGAGCCCTCAGGACTTGCTGAAGTGCCTTTTCATGAAGGAGGTGCCACATAGGTGGGGCCTGGGTCCCCTCCTCTGCTGCCCGTAGAGCACGGGTGGGCAACCTTTTTGTGAGTGCGTGCCAAAACCAGCGAAATCTCTGACTCAAAATTCTTCTGCGTGCCAACCCTAATTTTTTGAGAACATGTTATGCCTACTTGATATTTCTTAAGGTGTACGTATGTGAAGAAGCTTGAAGAAATAATAAAATTCATTCGAGTGACAAAAACACAGTATATGATGATGAAAAATACATTTATTTTTTAATGTATACATATACACTGATAGTCCGACAGAAAACTTTATGACTCCGTTTGATATTATCAGTGGGACTTTTGCTGCTGCATCACTGATGACAGAGATTTTACATCAGGTTTATATTTCGTGACCTTCAGAGATATTCACGAACTACTACTTTCATCCGTCAGGCTACTCCTATTACTAGACTTAACAAAATTCATCACTGAGAACAAAGATTCACAAGCATATGTGGATGAAACTAAAACACTGGTAGGATCTAGGAAGGCAGGGAGAGTTAAGGCAGAGGTATAGAAATTGCTCTTCTCCTCTCTGGTCAATCCACGTCTATGGTCTTTAAGATAACTTATTATGTAAAATTATTTATTTATCTAAGATGCACCTACACTGAATTTATCTAAAAAATAAAAAAGTCGATATTCAGAAAATAATTGTAAATGGAAGATTGTAAGAGAGGGTTTCGCGTGCCAGCAAAAGTTACTGGCGTGCCAGGGGTTGCCCACCCCTGCCCTAGAGTCTCCCCGTGGATCCTCACTAAGGGGGTTCAGGGTGGCTCAGATGGGCTGTGGGGATGGTGCCCCCACCCCTGCACCTCTCAGCGTCAGACCCCTCCAGCCATGTCCACAGTCAGCAGGGCGGCAGCTTCGGAGTCTCACTGCATTGGGCCTGTGGTTGGGCATTGCGGTGCTCCCTCCCCATGCTGCAGACGAGGACACTTACAGGGAGGTTAAGCAATGGCCGGGATTTGTACCTGGGCCTATCTGGCCCTGCGGCCATGACTTAATTACTAAGACTCAAATTCTCAGGGTCTAGCCTCGTTGCTGTGTAGAAAGCTGGGATTTTCAAGAACCCATTTCAATAGAACTTGACAGCGACCTAGCTCTGTATAGAGGGGCTTTGTCTCAGAAAGTCTGCACTCAACTGACACAGTAATTTCAAATGAAATCAGGTGCTAAGCTGTGTTCTGTGCGCGATATTGGAGCTCTGTGGGGTCAGGAGTCTTGGTGGGCTTCCAGGAGGGCGTCTTGGGCTGGGGGAAGGGTGGGCGGGAGCTGGCACAGAGGCCAGAGGGCTTACAGCCCCTCCTGAACTGGGTAGGTTCTTGGCTTGACTTCTCTGTGGCACCTTCCCGCCTTTGCCCACAGCGATTTCATTCTGAGGTCGCAGGTATTGTGTGCCCCTTTTATTGGTGAGGAAACAGAGGTCCCCTAAGGTTATGGACCTGCCGAGGTCACGTGGTTGGCCAGGGGTGGAGCCAGGCCCTCAGGTGCCCAGGCCAGTGCCCTCTTCACTTTCTTCTGCTTCCTGGAGCCTGGAGAGGGTCCAGCTTGGGGTGGATGGGTGGAATGTTCTGAGGGCAAATGGGACCTTGTGAAAACCCTCATGTTTGCTCCTCGGAAGCTGAAAAATCATTGTGGAGTGAGCACAAGGCAGTCCCTTTACTTTCCCCGAAGTTGGGCAGGCTTGGGAGTTGGAGCCAGGCGACCCTGCTGCCTCCTTTGTCCTGTGTCCTCTGGCCAGAATGGGCAGACCTCTGCACTGGAGCTCTCTGCAGGCGGTGGGGTAGCTGGGCTCTGGACTCACTGTGGATGCTCAAAGGCTGGGGTCCCAGGGGATCAGTCCAGAACTCTCCGCCTGCCCACCTCCCCACCTTATGCTGTAGACGCCCATCCAAATCTCCAAGCAAGTCCTTCTGGCCCATTGGAAAAAGCCCAGCTAAGGTGGGAGTTCAAAACCCAAAAAATCTCCCACCAGCTAAGAGTCCTCCACTGTCCAATGCTCCTGTAAAGTAGAAGCAATGCTTTCTTTCTCTTGGGGCTGTTTTAAGATGAACGTAGGCCTTGTATTCAAGATCCTCAGCTCTCTGCCTGCCTTGGTAGAACACAATAAACAGCCAGGGGTGGCCTGGCCCGAGGGGACATGGAGGGCAGGCCGAGGTCACTAGCCCCACTCTACAGATGAGGAAACTGAGGCTCAGAAGTGAGAGGCACTTGCTCTGACTCACACTGCTGGGAAGTGCCCGGATTCAGACCAGCTCTTCCTCCCGACCTTGGCCTCCCAGAACTAGAACTTGCCATTGGATTCTCACTCTGCAGTCGCTGCCCAGGCTGGGGTGCCTCCAAGCTGGGCTCTCAGAGCCCAGGTGCTTCATCCTGCAGATCAGGAGGATCTGGAATTAGCCTGGGCAGCTGAGGGGCATCCCCCTCCATGGAGGGGAGGAGGCGGAGGAGGAGTGATGTGGCCAGAAGTTGCCTTTGGTGTCTCATATATGGCCACCTCTGGTGGTGGGAGCTGGGAGAGCCCAGTGGCCATGTGCCTTCCTTGGGCATCAGACAAGCGTGTGGTTCCAGCCAGGTCTTAGCCGTGTGACCTGGGGCCCAATATGTCACCTCTCTGTTCCTTAAATGCAGATGGGATAATAACCGGGTTTTTTTTTGGGGGGGGGGGGGCGGTTTTTTTTTTTTTTAAAGTTTTTTTTTTTGTTAATCCTCACCTGAGGATATTTTTCCATTAATTTTTAGAGAGAGTGGGGGGACACACACACACACAGAGAGAAACATTGACACATTGATTGGTTGTCTCCTGCGTGCACGGGGGATGGAGCCTGCAACTGAGGTATGTGCCCTTGTCTGGAATCGAACCTGCAACCCTTCAGTCCACGGGCCAGCGCTCTATCCACTGAGCCAAACCAGCTCGGGCTGGGAGAAAGGTTTTAAATGGGATAAAACTCCTTACCGATAGCTGCCTCAGTGCCAGCTATGCAACCAGAGCTCAGTAGGTAGTTTTCTCGTTGGACCTGGACTTTGACAGGAGCAGCAGGACAGAGTGGCAAATCCGAGACAAAACTGGCCCAGAACCTGGCACCGGGGCCCCTAGGCCGGCCTTGACCTTATCTGCTGCTCTGTATTCCCGCAGTCACCCTGGATCCCGTGTGCAGGGCCCTCCTGAGATCCCTGCTCCCAACTGGCAGGGAAGCCAGCTGTTCAAGGGCCAAGGGCTCACAGAGCTGAATCACTCCCAGCATGGCCTCTGGTGGAAACAGCGCTAGGGCCTGTGTCACAGACCTGTCCGGGGCCGCCGGGGCGGGCACGCCCTCCCGGGGTGCCTGCCCTGTCTCAGGACTCTCAGGCACCTTTCTGTCCCACAGACCTGTTTATTTGTTCATGTTGATAAAGCAGGATTCTCTGGCCTCTGGTTGGGAACAGGCAAAGTGCATTGTTCTGCCGGCTTTTCTTGGATGGGTTTGGAGCTGAGGCCAGGCTGGGAGTGGGAGGTAGGAAGGGGAAATGCATGGGAGTTGGCGCTCTCTCTGTCACCTCCCTGCCCCTCCCCGGGTTTCCTAGTCTGGTGAGGGGCGACTCCTTGGCTGCTGGAGCATTTTATTTTATTTTATTAAATATATTGTTACCCTAACTGGTTTGACTCAGTGGATAGAGCGTCGGCCTGCGGACTGAAGGGTCCCGGGTTAGATTCTGGTCAAGGGCATGTACCTTGGTTGCGGGCACATCCCCAGTAGGAGGTGTGCAGGAGGCAGCTGATCGATCCAGGTTCGATTCCAGTCAAGGGCATGTACCTTGGTTGTGGGCACATCCCCAGTGGGGAGTGTGCAGGAGGCAGCTGATTGATGTTTCTCTCTCATCGATGTTTCTAACTCTCTATCCCTCTCACTTCCTCTCTGTAAAAAATAAATAAAATATATATTTTAAAAAATAAGTTGTTATTGATTTCAGAGAGGAAGGGAGAGGGAGAGAGAGATAGAAACATCAATGATGAGAGAGAATCATTGATCGGCTGCCTCCTGCACGCCCCCTACTGGGGATCGAGCCCACAACCCGGGCATGTGCCCTTGATCAGATTCAAACCTGGGACCTTTCAGTCCGCAGGCTGATGCTCTATCCATTGAGCCAAACTGGCCAGGGCCTGCTGGAGCATTTTAAAAGGTGACAGCAAACCTTGCTTCCGGTGTGGGTGCGTCTCAGGACCCCCAGGGGGGAGGGGACAGCAGGTGCTGTGCCCTGGCTGCAGGTGTCCTGCCTCTCGCCTTCTCCGGAGCCTCTCTTTGGAGACTGTGCTGTTTGGCTGAGTTGTATCAGGCCTTCCTCTGGGCGGTGCAGATGCCATCTCATTGACTCGCGACCACGCTGTGAGGTCAGTCCTGCCAGCAATGTGATGAGGACGCCAAAGCTCAGAGAGATTCTGCCACTCGCCCAGGGCTTCAGAGCAAGGAAGGGCTAGAGCCAGGAGTTGAACCAGGTGACCAAAAGGTCTGTGTGCTTAAGCTCTAGGCCTAACTCCTCATCGTCAGCGTGAGGAAAGGTTTTGGAGCCCAGTTTTATACATTCTGGAGTCACCTGGTGAATGTGGAGGGAGCTCATTCATTTTCTCATTCAACAAACCCTTTCAGGTGCCTGTTACAGGCAGGACCTGCGCTGGGCTCTGCATACTGGGGCTTCCCCCACCACTTACAGGGAGACTGATCATTAAATGAGGGGGAATGAAGGACAGATGGGGTGCTATTAGAGCACTATCAAGGGCAGGCGCACCCCCTCCCCACCTTACTTTCAGCCACAAGGTTTGGGGCGGGGGGGGGTTGGGGGGCAGTCAGAGAAAGCTCCTGGACAAAGTGAGGTTTAAAGTGAGATCAAAGTGGATGTTACATTGAGGGTCCCCCTCTGAGGTGCCCGTCTTGTTCATGCTTTATCCCAAGGGCCTAGAACAGGGTCTCTCACTTCAGCACTGCTGGCATTTGGGCTGGGTATTTTCTTGCTGTGGGGGCATCGTAGGATCCTGTGCATGGTAGGAGGATTAGCTTCTACCCATGACAGGCCAGTAGCAACCCCCATGCTCCCCAGTAGTGACAATCAAGAGTGTCTGCAGGCATTGCTCACTGTCCCCCAAGGGACACAGTTGTCCCCGGCAGAGATCCACTGACCTAGAGCAGTAGCTGGCATGGGTGTCTGTGCTCACTAAATACTTGTTGAATGCACGTGCCATGGGGGTCCCTCTCTGTGGGATGAGGGTATCGGGACCAGATACCAGGGGCAGATAGATCTGCAGCGTGTAGATTCTAGAGCCCAGAGAGGGGAGGAAATCCGGAGCCTTGGTGGCCGGGCGAGCACGCTGGGCCGTCCAGGCGAAGGACTCCTCCTGGCAGCGGTGGCTCTGATGATGCGCCCTGCCCGGCGACTCGTGGTGACCTTCCCACATTACAACACAGGCCTTGCTGCAGGCCTCATAGGTGTCTGCTCATGCAGCCCAAACGCGGGTGACAGTGTCAGAGTTAGAGGCTCCCTCTCTTCACCTGGTACACATCCCTGTGCCATTAGTGAGTGTCTAGTTGGTGGTGAGTCACTGACAAACGTGTCCAGTCTGGTTGGGGCTGTAAGTATTTGTTATGCACGTGTTGTATGCCCAGCGGCGTCTCAGGTTCAGAGGGCACAGAGAAAGCAGAAAAGAAAAAGAAAGCCTACTATGTGTGTGCCCTCTCCTCTGAGCCCTGTCTATTGGTGGTGAGTCACTGACAAACGTGTCCAGTCTGGTTAGGGCCGTAAGTATTTATTATGCACGTGTTGTATGCCCAGCAGCGTCTCAGGTTCAGAGGGCACAGAGAAAAGCAGAAAAGAAGAAGAAAGCCCACCATGTGTGTGCCCTCTCCGCTGAGCCCTGTCCGTTTCCTTCTCGTATGTTCCCAGAGTCCCGGACTCTGATTTGAAGGTAGGAATCGCATTATTCGTTGTCAGAACCTCAAGTGCTCAGCAAAACAAGCCTCGCTGAATGAATGAATGAATGAATGGAAGGAAGGATTATCAGAGCTGATAAGAAATGTCTGTTCTCTCGGAGAGATCCCTCAGGGAGGTTGGGACAGAGCTCTCTCATGGTGGGAGCACACTGTGCTTCATTCAGACCGGCTCTCGGGCAGGAGCTGAGCCCCAGTGTCTTGCCCTACAAAACGGAAATGTGTGCACTTCCCGAGTTTGTGAGTGGGTGAGCTGCGATGTGTGTGCGGCTGCTTAGAACAGAGACTCAAACCCGGGTCGACGGCTTCGACAGGCCGCCTCCGCTGTCCAGCCGTCCCTCTCAGGTGGTGCAGATGTGACTGTGAGCAGCCCCATGCCCGCCTGGCCGGGGTGCCCCATGGGGTCGTGCTCTGCAGAGGCCCCGGCAGCTCCTCCTGACGCCTTCTCACCCACCAGGTGCCGTGTTACTCATACGGGCAGAAGCTATCCAAACTGGCCATCCTGAGGATCGCCTGCAACTACATCCTGTCCCTGGCCCGGCTGGCTGACCTCGACTACAGCGCCGACCGCAGCAACCTCAGCTTCTCCGAGTGTGTGCAGCGCTGCACCCGCACCCTGCAGGCTGAGGGACGTGCCAAGAAGCGCAAGGTACGTGCCACCGCGCGGGCAGCAGCCTCTGGGAGAGGCCAGGGGCGGGGGGACAGGAGCTTGGGGTGCCCACACTCACCCAGGAGTCCGAAGGGCCAGTGAGATCCGCCTCTCGGAGCTTTGCTGGGGTTGCCCCAGCTTCAGAGCTCCTCACAGCCCTGGGATTAGCACGGGACCCTGCTCCTGGTAATGGGCTGCTGGGCACCTTAGGCAGCCACCCCGGGCCTCCGGGCCTGCGCCTGCTTATCACTGAAATGAGGACGATTTGTCTCTGACGCTCTTTTCAGCCTCTGTGCTCTGGTGCTGATTCCGCAGCGGGGCCCTGATGGAAGTTGTATCAGGATGGGATCCCCTGAGCAGAGGAGAGCCCGGAGAACCCTTGGGCATGTTTTGGGAAACGGACTTGGCCTGTGGGTTATCTGAGGCTGTGCGTTAAGGTAGAGGATATTCATTCATTCACTCACTCATTCATTCTGGAGGGATTTGCTGAGCCCCAGTCTGAGTATGCTGGGCAGGACCATAAAGATGATAAAACATATGGTCCCAGTCCCCACACACCTCACAGGATGGTTAGACCCTCCAGCCAGTAGAGAAGGGCAGGGCAGTGTGGTGAGGGTGTCCCAGAGGCCTGTGCTAGGGGCTGTGGAAGGCCAGGCGGAGGAGGGACAGGTACCTCTCCTGCCCAAGGGAGTTTGAAAGGGCATCTTAGTGTAAGTGGTGTTCCCAGATGGCCTGTGCGTCCAGCATTTCCAGTTGGGGGCCAGGGCCAGGTAGTGCTAAGCAGGGTTTATGGAAACCTTCCGGAACTCTGTCCCCACGAAGCTAGAGGGAGAGTCTATATCCGTGAGGAGGGTGGTTGGCTCCCCTGGGCCTTCAGACATGGGACGGGTGGGGAGCTGTAACTGGCACCCTCCATGGTTCCTTCCTTCCTGGCCTGCCCTCCCCCTCCCCAGCAGGTCCTCCCTGGGGGTTCTCCAGGTTTCCCAGAGGGCCCTGGGCCCCATAGCTAGGGGCCCTCCATGGACTCCCCTGCCTACACGCGGAGGGTCACGGCATGTCCTCGCAGCCCGCCGTGCTGCTGTGATAATTGCACACTGCATTCCTGGGAGTGATTAACATGGACCAATTAGATGAAATCTTCATCGAGTGGGTGAGAGAGGAAGTGCCAGTGGCTGCTCACAGGGCGGCTTTCCACTGGAAAGTGACACGGGTAAATTAAGGGCGTGATTGATGGCTCCATGCACCGCCCTGTGACAAAGGAGGTTTGTAAACTGTCTGTGAACTTCCCCTGGCACTCGCCAGTCTGGAGGGCTGGATGGGCAAAGTGGGCAGGCATCGTTTCTCCATCTCTGCTCCTGTTCCCCACCCCCAATGCCTCCCCTCACAGCCCCTCCCTTCCCTGTTCCTAGATTGGAGCAGTGTCCTGGGCTGGGGAGGAGGCCAACGCTGGAAGCTGAGGAAAGAAGGGAGAGTGGGGTGAAGATGCCCAGGGGAGAAGAGCTTTTGGTTTCCCCTGAAATCACCTCAAATCTAAGCCACACTAAAGATCATCAGGTCCAACCTCCCCATTGCCCAGATTGGGAGACTGAGCTGGAAGATTGTGGTTAAGAGCATCCAACAGCTCTGACTTCAAAGTCCTGGCTTGCCACCTGCCAGCTGTGTCATCATAGACCCGTTTCTTCACCACTTTGAGCCCCAGTTTTCTTGTCACTAAACAGGGACAGTGATGATAAATCGTCAGTGATTTCTAAGGTCCTTTCCGGTCCGACTCTCCAAGAGGAGGTCGTGCCTCACCTCTGACGGGCACTGAGCAGCTTGCATTCTGCATCACCCTCCCACCAGGCAGGCTGTCCTGGGGCTGCCGTCTCCCAAGTGCTGGGCCTGGGCAGGCACCTCTGCCAAGAGGACTTAGATCAGCGGTTCTCAACCTGTGGGTCGCGACCCCTTTGGCGGTCGAACGACCCTTTCACAGGGGCCGCCTAAGACCATCCTGCATATCAGATATTTACATTACGATTCATAACAGTAGCAACATTACAGTTATGAAGTAGCAACGAAAATAATTTTATGGTTGAGTCACAACATGAAGAACGGTATTTAAAGGGCCAGAAGGTTGAGAACCACTGACTTAGATGGAAGGACGGGACAGGGTCCCAGAGCTGTGGGACCTCCTAGGGCTTCTCAGGCCCAGCATTCTGTCCCAGCAGGTGGGGGGCTCACAGGACTACCCCACTCCTGCTGCTGTGCCTTCCTGCCTCTCCGTCACCATGCAGGTGTGTGAGTTCCGAGGTGTCCTCAGGGGCAGTCTCCAGTGACCTGCCCAGTGGACCTGAGTGGCTGGAGTAGGCCTCTGTTTTGTTAACCAAACCAAGGGGTATGGTGTCTCTAGAGATTCACTCATTCATTCATTCATTCATTCACTGTTTATTGAGCACCTACAACAGGTTGCACACTGGGGAATTCTATGCTGAGCACATGGGCACTGTGACCGGCGGAGCGGGCTTTACCCTCCAAAGTCCCTATAGACAGAGGGTATGGATTTGGGGCTCAGATCAAGCCCCAATTACCCGCTCGCCTGCAGCCACTGAGGGTTTGGACATGGGAAGGAGCCTGGCTTACATCCTCACGAGGGAGATAGAAAGCAAAGATAGGAAGAAACTGGAAGACGTGTCAGTGTAAGTGACGGGCTCACACGAAGTCCCGGATAAATGGCAGCTGGATGGTGATGGTCACTGATGCGGTTGGTGGAGACTTGAGGACGCTCCCTCACAGCTAACGTGCCCCGAAAGGCTGGGCGATCCTTTCCAGGCGGCCTCTGGGAGAGGTGGCGCTCAGGTCCTCTGCGGTCCCTTGCAGTTCTGACCGTTGCCGTCCCTCCAGTCGTGTGTTAAGAATGGGATTTACAGTGAACCCGGCTCGCCCCCAAGGCCCAGGTGCATCCTTTTACCTTTCCTACGGGGTGGGGGACTGCATCCCTTGGCCGGTGAGTCTTTCATCTTTGGTCCTCGCAGGATGTGCTTTTGGGGGTTCAGAGCCCCGTTGGGAAGCCCCAGTATTGCAGAGGCCCATGTCAGAGGCCGCCCAGTAGAGAGACAGGCGGGAGGAGTTGAAGGGCCCTGGAGAGCTCAGTTCTGACTCCGACTGCAGCCAGAGATAATGCACTTTAAGCACCTGGCTCTGGGCCATGTTTCTGCAGCTCCTGTTTTTAAAGCAGCAACTCCTGGAAGCTGAGGAGGAGGAGAAGCAGGAGGAGGGGGAAGAGGAGGGGGAAGAGGAGGAAGAGTAGCAGGGGGAGGAGGAAAAAGAAGGAGGAGAAGAAAGAAGAGAAGGAGAAGGAAGAGGAGGAAGACTAGCAGGGGGAGGAGGAAAAAGGAGGAGAAGAAAGAGGACAAGGAGGAGGAGGAGGAGGAGGAAGAGTAGGAGGGGAGGGGGAGGGGAGAGGTGGTGAGGGGAAGGAGGAGGAGGAGACAGAGAGGAGGAGGGGTCCTGGCCTGTGTGACTTAGTTGGGGGAGCATTCTCCCACACACCAGAAGGTGGCGGGTTCCATTCCTGGTCAGAGCACATGCCCAGGTTTTGGGTTTGATCCCCGGTCCAGGAGCCTGGGGGAGGCAACCTATTGATGCTTCTTTCTCGCATTGATGTTTCTCTTTCTCTGCCTCCCTCAATCTCTCCCAACAATCCAGGGCACCCCCTTCCAGTGATGTTAAGCCACTGCATATTAACAACAACAATGACAGCTACTAGCACAGATGGCATAGTTTAGGCCAGTAAGTTCCTGCACTCTAGTTGCTCTCAGGCCCAGGGTTGGAGATGGGGAGAGAGAAGAGGCATCCCGACGCCTTGAATGAAGGGCTTGGGCCGAGGCCTGGACAGTGATTAGGGTCCCCGGGCCATGTGACTGTAGCCGGCACCGTCGGGAAGGCCGGCTCTGCGGGGCCTGAGGATGCCCCTCACGCTGTGGGCGACCCGGAGCCAGAGGAGGCCCGATGCCAGGCAGCTCCAGCCGCCCCTGCCTTCCTCTTCGTGCCGACCTCTGGGCGGGGGAGGCCTTTCGTGCTGGTGGCAAGTCTGAGAGTGGCCTGGCTCCTCTTGGGAAGGATGTCTCAGGTGCCGACGTCTGTAGCTTCAGGCCTGGGAACTGGCTGAGGTGGCACGTTGGAGTGGGGCTGGGTGTCCGTGGGATCCGAGTGTTCCGAAGGGCTGCTTACTGTCTGGGTGGTTGAGCCCAGGCCCCAGAGGGCCGTTCCCGAGCCCCTGAGTGTGCGAGCGGAGTCTCCAGAGCACCCGCCCCCTCCGTGTGCAGGGCCTCTTGTGCCCCCAGAGCGCCCCCTGTCCTGGCTCCGTCTCCACCTGCGTGTACATAGTCACCCTCCTCAGGGCCTCCTCAGTCTCCCCTTCTGTCAGGTGAGTTGTTGCTGGAAGTGATTTCTAAGGCCCTTTCCAGGTGGACTTCTGAGCCGAGGTCTCCCCAGCCCCTTGTGCTGTCTCTCCATGATGAAATGTGTTACTCACTTGCCCCTCTGCCCGTCACAGGCATTGCACACGGATAGCAGAGTCCCTCACAGAGACTGTGGGGACCCCAGTGCCACACGCCCCAGAACACTGAGCACACCCCATGCTCTCAGAGCCTGGGTTCCGTGCCAGGCGTGGTGCTTACTGCTTCCGACACTCACCTCACTGACCCCTCCTGCCAGCCCTGCAGCCTAGGTGCTGGCGTGCCCACCACACAGAGAATGAAGGCCAGGCGCCGGCCCAGGAACTGGCCCAGGGTCACCCAGCCAGTGAGAGAGGTGTGTCCGGCTCTCGCCGCTTCCTGCCACCCCCCCCCTCCCCCGCCGCCCCCCAATGGAAGTGCGCTGGGTGAGAGGAGGTTGTGTTTCCCAGTCCGCCGGCCAAGTTATTGAGTTAAATGCCATTTGCTTTCAAAGCCCACAGAGTCCATCGATGCTGGGAAAAAGGGGGGTGGGTGGGAAATCACCATCAAATTTCCTTCTTGTCATAAAAATGGATGCAGTTTATTTTTTCTGGCATTCCAATTACATAGGCGTTTGTCACCAGCTGTTTGTTCTGACACGGAGTGTTCTCTCAGCTGCTGTTTCTCCTCTCGGTTTGACACGGTTAGCCCACAAGTCTGGCAGGGACTGGCTGGAGGGATCACTGCTGGGGAGCCTCCCAGGTGAGCTCAGAGCCACTTCCCGCTGCCCTCAGATGTCCCCTGGGTGGTCCCGAGGTGGGGGTGGAGACTGGGGGCGCTGCTGTCCTCTCCCCTTTCACGCTGTGTTCACCCCCCTCCTCTCTCCTTTTTCAAATCGCTCCCCTCCTGACATGGACTCACAGATCCCACTCTTCTCCCCAACATGCTGTGTATGAATGAAAACTTGGGGTCTCGGGTATCTATAATAATAAAAGAGTAATATGCTAATTAGACTGAACGTCCTTCCGGACATCCTTCCGGACGACCTTCCGGACGAAGCTGGGGCTGCAAGGGCTGCGGCGGCCGCCATGGCAGGTGGGGACGGAGGCAGAGGCAGCCGGGGGCCAAGCCCCTTGCACAAACTTCCTGCACCGGGCCTCTGGTAGTGAATAAGCATTAACCATCAGGGGACATGGGAGGCCCCTTTAACTTGCACAAATTTCGTGCATCGGGCCTCTAGTAGTGAATAAGAATTAACCATCAGGGGACATGGGAGGCCCCCTTTAAGGCTCTAACTGATCAGCCTTTGGAATGCAGACTCATCAGAGAGCCACTGATCTTAGAGCCAGGGCGCCCCTCTGGAAACCCCTGCAGAGGCTCCCGCCCCCCCTCCTGGAACCTGGAGGAAGATGTCTGTGTAGATGGAGGTCAGGTCGAGAGAACACTGTAGTTCTTTTCCGTTCCCTGTGGTGCTGCCATTTAACGTTAAGGCACACAACAGGGAGACCCTTGCTAAGACCATGAAGTAGGTGAAGTGTAGAGTTTTGGGGCTGGAGACCTGCATTTGAGTCCTGATCTTGGCCCTTCCTAGCTGTGTGTCCTTGGGCATGTTACCTAACCTCTCTGATCCCCATTCTCTCACCCCTAGAGTGAGAGCCTACGTACTTTCTATGCCGCCTTGCTGGAGGGATTAAACAAGATCCCTCCCTTATGAGAAAGGGCTGGCATTTTCTGTGAGTGCCAGAAAGGAAATCCCATGAATTTACAGCTACAAAATAACTTTACGTGGAACCCCAGGGAGGAACATCTCAGAAAAGGGCAGTCCCCAGGGCTGGATGAATGACTGACCAGCCAAAATGCAGGTGAGGGCAAACAGTTCTGAGTGGGGGTTCTTCCCTCTTTAGCACTTTAGGCTAAACTCCTGCTCCTGCACCTTGAAGGGGGGCAAGCATGCAGCCAAACCAGAAATCCCTTGGCTTCTGAAGTTCATGGCCTCACAGCAAAAGAACATGCATGGCGTTGGTTTCACACAGAAATAATGCTAATAGACAGATTACCACCACCAATCACACTGACTGTGGTAAGGACCCACGGTGCCAGGCACCTCGCATACATTCTCTCTACCCCATAGCACAGGGGGGAACTGAGGCCGGGAGAAAGGCTCTTGCCCAAGGCCGTGTGGCTAGAAGTGCTGGAGCTGTTACACGTCTGTCTCTTGGTTCCAAAGCCCGAGCTCTTCAACCCCGGAGGCCGGTCCGGCCCTGAAGCTGACACACAGCCCCGCAGGGTGGCCTGCGCCCAGGCGGCGCCCAGCAAAGGCCGGTGCGGGGCCTTGCCAGAGCAGCAGCCTTATGTAAGCAGCCCGGCTGCAGCACGTGGAGGCTTCATTAAGCTGCGGGGAGCCGACAGCCCACTGGCGGTGGCGCTGGGGGTGGTATGGGGTGGGGTGGGCGCGGGGGT
>NW_005371774.1:501228-502931 GCF_000412655.1 Myotis brandtii | reverse complement strand
TGACACCGGGTTAAGCCGCCTGGCGGCCGGGGCTGCAGCTGGGAGCGCGCCTGGTTCCCATTCGGGCGCTGTGGTTTTGATTAGCTGTTCTGCGAGGCGGGCCTGGTGGTGAGTCCATGGGAGCTCCGCTGGAACAGAGGGTCCCCCCGCCCGCCGCCGCGGCGGCCCCCCCTCCTGGCAGCCCCAGACTCCAGATGTTCCGAGCTCTCGCTGGGAAGGCCTGCTGGCGCCACGGAGGGCAGAGGGCAGGGAAAGCACGCGAGCTGGAAGCCCAAGCACTCAGTCACCGCAGGCCTTGGCAGCCCGCCCAGCCCTCTGCTGGCACATTCCCCAGCTCTCCCCTGGCCATCTGTTCCCAAAACACCCTTTCAGAGCCTCATCATCACTCAGGATACAACCGCGCGAGCAGCTGGTTGGGAGGCAGCGGGGGAACCGTGCAAAAGGTCCTTTGTGAGAGAGGAAACTCGCTTATGAATAACAGGGCTGGACGCCGTAAAAGTTGGCGGCTGCAACTCTTGTTTCTCAGGCGCCGCTGTTTTCTCTGGACTTTTTATCTCTGGTTTTTATTTTGTTCCCCCGTGTTTTCTTTTAATGTTGTTTCTTCCTCTTCTCGCACCACTGTGACTTTCCCTCTCCCCCCGAGGTGCCCGAAGGCCACCTAATTAGTTACCCTGGGTGCTGCTGAACTTTTTTTTTTTTTTTTCTTCTCAAAGCTGTTAAAATCGGGGATGGTTGGAAGTGACTGTTTTTATAAAACCTCAGCTTGAGGGGACAGAAGAGAAAGAGGTGCCTGGGAGGACACAGCGCGGGCAGGGCTCAAGCCATCAACGTGTTCAGCAGGAAGTGAGCACAGCCGCACACTGACCACACAGATGTGAACAGCGTCCGTGTGGAGGGGGGGTGGGGGCAGAGACAGCAGGGAGACCCCCATCAGCTCATCAGAGAGAACGCGGGGTGCGTTGGGAGAACAGCGGTATTAATACGCACCCCGGGTCCTGGGTCACCCAGCTGAGTGCAGAATGACACGGGACCTTTTTAAAGAACTGGCTGCCACCACCGCCAAACCTTCTGGGAGATGTTTGCCTGGGATCTGGGCACCTCCTGGGAGCGTCACCGGTGGCCTGTTGGGGGCCCATGGGGTGCTGCGGCCGTGCTGGCAGCTGGGAGGCGGGCAGTGGGGAGGAAAGGAGAGGCCAAGGCCTGGCCGCCTTCCTCGCCCCCTGGGTCCTGGAGGAGGAGCTGAGCGTCGGTCCTGGCTGCCAGGTGGAGGTGAGGGGCACCTCCCAGGTGTCAGATGGAGGTGATGTGATGGGGTGGCGGGGGTTCGGGGGGGCACACGTCAGGGCCAGGGGACTGGAGGTTTCCCCTTTACTTTCTCAAGTCCCTGTTCCCCTTTCACACTGCCTGCCTCCCTGCTACCCCCACGGTTGCATCAGACCCAGAAGCTCCGGCAGCCCCCCACCCCGGCAGTGGAAAAAGCCTGTCATCCATGCTGCTGTGGGTGGCCAGGTTTTCACAAGCAAAACTTCTGGGCTTTGCAGGGTATTTGTGCATTTCATTCATCTACACTTTACTCAGGCCCCCGACTTCATTCTTCTTGCAATCCTCTCTGCTCTCCTCCGGTTTCAGTTAGAGAGATGGCAGCTCCAGCAGCACCAAATATTTATGTTTATCGCAGTTTCAGGGCCATTAATCTGAAGGGC
>NW_005371774.1:490298-500960 GCF_000412655.1 Myotis brandtii | reverse complement strand
GGGTCTGGACTCTGAAGCGAACCTCAGCTGCGTGACTGGGGGGCCTTGCTCCAGGGTGTTATCTGGGAGGTGCCCACCCAGCCTCCCAGATCGCTAGAGGGATCCATGGCACAAAAGAATGTGAAATTGTTTTGTGAACTCCACCCTCCCTCCCGTGTCTCCTGTCTGCGAAGTTGTTCTTTGTGGGACCACGGTGAGGAAGGCCTGGGGAAGAGGAGGGGCCGCCGGCCCAGGCCCCTGGGGCTGATGTGGCGTTGGCCCCGTGACCAGAAATTGCTTCTAGATCAGTGGTTCCCAACGTGGGGCACATGCCCCCCTGGGGGGCAATTTGATTTTTTTAAGGGGGCGCTATTTGAGAATGAGTTGTTATTTTTGGCATTTCTTATGGTTCTAGGGGTCTCATATACAGTATGTAAATATATATTGTGATATACTAGTATTTATGCATTTCAGTTCTCTATTATGTGTTTTGAAACTTTATTTGCTATTTTTCATATCACTGCATATTATTATTATTTTTAGCAATTTCTTAGTGATTTCTTCCTCAGTACTTCCACTGTCCTTTTGTTCTTTTATTTTTCTCTTTCATGGATGCCATGTTCTTTGGAAGCTTGTTTAGACCATGTTAACGGCCTTTTAGGCTTCCTCCACATGAATAGGAGTTCACTTTTTGAATAATAACAATTATATGTTTATATGTCACAGTGGAGGGGGGAAATATCGGGATTTTAGAGATGCTTAGGTGGGGTGTGGCCAAAGAAAAGTTGGGAACCACTGTTCAAGAGGAAAATGGGGGAGGCAGGAAGACGGGGTGATTGGGCCTGCCCTGCCCGTTGCCTGGCCTTAGCCGCTGGGCCCAGCACAGTGGGAGGCATGGGACAGGGCCACCAGCAGGTGCTGGCTCCCGCCTGTCCTGGAGCAGGTTGTTCCCTTTCTACCTGCCCCGGGGAACCAGAAAGCTGGTTCTAGGGGAAGTACAAGTCCTTGCCTTCCTTGAGCTCCTGGTACAAATATTTTAGAAAACAAAGTTGGACCCATTTCCCCCATTAAGGCCCTCCATCCTCTGCCCAGAATTCACAGCCACCTGGGGCCTGGCCCAGTGCCCAGTGCTCCTCTGCCCAGTCTGTCCCCACCTGAGCCCCTCCCAGCAGCTCTGCTGAGAGCCAGGTCTCACCGCCTCACTTGCCTGCTCAGGACCCTCAGGGGCTCCTCACAGGCCAAGGGTGGGGGCCGGACTTCCTCATAGGACACCTGACCCTCCTCCTCAAGTGACCTGGCTCCAGCCAGTCATTCCCTGTGTCCCAATTTACACTCCAGCCGCACGGAACTCCTCGCGCAAAGGGGCTATTTATGACCTCTGTGCTCATGCCATCCCTGCCGCCTGGCATGCCCTCCTCCCCCGTCTGGCTGCCTCCTGCTCATTCTGGAAGGCTCGGCTCCTGGAAGCCCTCTCTGACCCCTACCGCAGCCTCCTCTCAGGGCCCCATGGCATGGCCACCTCACTGCACTTCCCACAGGGGTGTGTCCGGTCTAATTCAGGAGAGCATCATATGACCCACTATGAAGTCATGACAGAAAATGTCCTATTATGAGACACTCTATTCTGTGATACATTAGAGTTCACTTTCTGTCATTACATTAGATTATATGTGTAGGTGACCTGTTACATGATAGGTGATGGGATAGAACCAATACACTGCGTTCGTTACACAGTGTTACTTGGGGCTTGTCACACAGTAGGGCCCCCAAATAACCACACACTGTTCCTTCAACTAAAATCCACACTGTGGGGGCTGACCATGCTGTGCTGACGGCAAAGACTCTAGGGAAGGACGAGCCAGGGGCTTCCGGACGGAGCCAGAGAAGGGCCAGGGCTCGCCCAGACCTCTGTTGGGGAAGCTGGTGCCTTCCCCCTGGAGTCAGTGAGGAAAGCTTTGCATTTATCACGGGAAACCCTCAAGCAGCAGCTTACACTCCCGGGGCCCCTGTTTCTCACTGCTCGGAAGGCTGAAGGCAGGAGCTGCTTCCTGGGCCCAGCCTCTGGGTCCTCACCTCATGGCCGCACAGTGGCTGCCAGAGCACCGCACACGTCACCCTCCCACGGCCCCCAAAGGCAGGGCGCGGCCTCACGCAGAGAACGTGTCTCCTCACCAGTTCAGCGAGTCCTGCCCGGACATCCCCTACCTCCCGTGAAGTCGGGGGCTCCTCCTGAAACAGAAAGACCTGCAGGGCTCTCGGCTGGGAAGGGGCAGGGTGAACAGTCAGGTGGCTCATCCTTGGGGGGCTGACCCTCTCCTGTGACAAGTGGTTTCCTCCCCAGTGGGGCTAACCAGTGTCATCACCTTTATCACATGGCAGAGCCCACTTCTGCGAGCTTGCCCACCCTCACGGCAGCCCTGCCAAGCGCGTGCCAGTGGAGAGCCCGGCAGCCTGGTGCCTGTGCACAGCACTTCACAGTGTGCAGAGCCCGTTCCTGCCCGTTCTTCCCTCGACTCCGGTGGCAGCCTCCTCGGGGCCACATCACTGACCCTGGGGCCAGATGAGCAGGCTGGGACCCAGATCACCCAGGTCGCACAGCTGGCAGGCTGGATGGGGCCAGGCAGGCTCATCTGGCCCCACGAAGGAAGTGCTCCTGAATCCAGACCATCACTGTCCTCCACTCCTGGCAGGGGAAGGTGTGAGCAGCAGGGGAAGGTGTGAGCAGCAGGGGAAGGTGTGAGCGGCAGGGGAAGGTGTGAGCCCTCGACTCCGGTGGCAGCCTCCTCGGGGCCACATCACTGACCCTGGGGCCAGATGAGCAGGCTGGGACCCAGATCACCCAGGTCGCACAGCTGGCAGGCTGGATGGGGCCAGGCAGGCTCATCTGGCCCCACGAAGGAAGTGCTCCTGAATCCAGACCATCACTGTCCTCCACTCCTGGCAGGGGAAGGTGTGAGCAGCAGGGGAAGGTGTGAGCGGCAGGGGATGGTGTGAGCGGCAGGGGAAGGCATGAGTGGCAGGGGAAGGTGTGAGCGGCAGGGGGTGTCTGGGCCTGGAGCTGGGACACTGGGGTCTGCATCACAGCCCAGCCACTCGAGAGCCTTGTAACCTCAGGCACGTGCCTCCTGCAAGCTCCACTCTGTTCATAAAACACGGGAAAAGGTGTCCGCGGGTTAGCAGGGCCCCAGGAAACAGGCCAGGCAAGGGCTTGTCAGCTAGGAGCACAGCACTGGCCAAGGGCTTCCTGGAAGACATGGCTGGTCCGTCAGGAAGGTGGGCAGAGGGACCTCGAATGTCCCTTCCCCACCCAGAGACTTGGAGAGTGAATACCAGACTGGTTGCTGACCGAGGGCTTGATTCCTTTGCCAGGCAGAGGACACTGGGTCTGCCCCTCTGCCGTCTGCCATGAGAGAGAGAGAGAGAGAGAGGCGTGTACACACCTGCACAGGTGTGCTGGCGCGTCTATAGGCACCATCTGTCAGGAGCAGATGGAGGGCCTCCCCTTCAGTGGCAGCAGCATATCACAGTCATGGAGGGGGTGGGTGACTCTCAGCAGCGGCACACTGGGTGATGGCTGAAGGTCTCCGAGGGGTTCAGAACGTGTCCCTCTCCCCTGGGGGTCAGGAGCACTTAGAGATGGGCCCGTGGGGGCCGCCCGCGAGCCCACCCAGATGGAGAACAGCTACACAGTGCTGCTGAGAGTCACCCACCCCCTCCATGACCGTGATATGCTGCTGCCACCCGCCCCCCCCACCCCACACACAGGACGAGGGTGGGCAGCCTGCAGGGCTGTATTTGCAAACCCATCCCCTCTACACATCCTCCTCACTGCCCACCCACGTCACCTGTTCAGTCTCTTTAGTTACACGCGCAGAGGAAGATGAAGAAAGCATGAAGGCCCCACACATTTACTTAAGAATAAGTAGTTTTGAGTGTTTGCTACGTGCCAGGCAGCGTTCTGGGTGCTGGGTCCCTCAGAGAACCAAACGAAGGCCCCGCCCTTGGGAACACAGCGGGAAGCGCAAGGCCAGGCATGGACGCGCACGGAGAGGAGAGCCGGTGGGTCGGGACCTACTGCTTGCAGTCTGTGCTCACAAGCTTGACTCCCTGGCGTCTCAAATCAGAGCAGCTGAACAGAAACGGCCTATTGGCGTGGGAGGCCAGCTCCTGGAGCAGGTGCAGTGACAGCACCCAGAATCGCAGCCAGGGGCCTGGTCGTCTGGGAGGCAGCAGCAAAGCACACGGAGCAACGCCAGAGGCTGAGAAGAGCCAAGAGACCTGGGGCCATTGAGCGTCGGGGCGAAGGGCCCCACATGTGTCAGGGGCCTGGAGAGCCTTCTGTAGACGGACACTTCTGGGCTTGACCTTGAGTTGTCAAGAGGAAGCTCAAGTACACGCAGTAACGTCTGGCTGAGAGTGCGGGGAAGTGCATCCGTTGTTGGGAAAGGACCTGCCCACGCTGTTTGGCACGGAAAGCGAGAGGCTTCCTTTCCGTAGGGAAACGTGCTCGGCCTGGGACGTCGGCGTGGGGAGGGCAGGGCTCCTTGTGGTTTGCTCGCCGCAGGATCCCCAGTGCTTTGAATGGAGCCTGGCTTGGTCTAAACACTCAGAAGAGTTTTGCCAAATGCACGGAATAATGGAAGCTCAAGGAAATAATGTGTCCCAGTCGTCCTCCGCAATAGATAATGGGTAACTCCTCTGTGCCCTGTACTGAGTGGGGCCTTGGCACTCTGAAGCGGGGACACAGTGCCTGCCTTGAGGAGCACGTGTAAACGCAGACACACACACACGTGTGTGTGCTCTGGCATGTGGCTGCCTAATGCTGAGTGCTGGGCTTTGTAGCCACTGTGTTCTTTAATCTTGCTTACTATCTAATGCAGTAGATTATTATTATTATTACCACTTTACAGATAAAGAAACTGAGGCACAGAGAGGTTAAGCAACTTGCTTAAAGTCACACAGCCGATAGAATGGGGAAGTCAGGATTCAAACAGAGGCTGCCTGATGCCATAGCTGCTCCATGTAACCACGGTGCTGAGTTGCATATGCTCACACCTGTGGGTGTGGAGTGTGTGTGTGTGTGTGTGTGTGTGTATGCATGAGTGTGGGTGAAAGAACTGTTTCTCTTTCCAGTTGTGGCCTCTCCCATATGCATCTGGGAGCTACTGTTGTGTTGTCACTAACGGTCCGGGTGGTAGTGAGTCAAGAGCCCCCAAGCCGAGATGTCCCATTCCTGCTGAACCCCATGCTGGCTCCAGAGGCTGTCTGTGCAGGGCTTAGGGGTGATGGGAAGGGCTCAGGGGGTGTTTTTCTATCTTAAAGCTGCATTTTCACACTGTTTGCAGAAATCATTAGGTTATTTGGGCTGTCCAGGGATCCTGTGGTCTCTCCCAGCCACCCCGTTGTTGCCGCCACTGATCTCGAAATACCCAGAGCTAGACTCCTCCTGGGGAGACACACTGTGGTCTGTCCACAGACCAGGCGGCCAGCACTTTGGCGTGAATGGCTTGTCTGGTTGGCGCCCCATCACTCCTGCTGTCACTCTGTGGTAAGGATTGGGGAGGGGAGGACTGGGGGAGGCAGCAGAGTGACTGGGAGCAGCCCCCGCCCCGAGGAGGCAGGCCTGATGGGGATCCCGGGTTGGGAGTGTGTGTCTGTGTGGTGTGGAGGCCAGGAGGGAGCAGGCCTTCCTCACCTGGCTGCCCCCCTGTCTGCACAGCTGTCTGCTCCCCTCCAGCCTGGGTGCCTCCTCTGGCTCTGGGCAAGGTCATGGGTCCTTGAGCTTCTGGGTCTGGAAGAGCAGCGGGTAGCCACGTGGGATTGGCTGGACAGCATCAGAGGATGGGAAGCAGATGGGAAGCTGCAGCAGCTGGGCCGCAGGCGTCACCAGGCCAGCTCGACCCTCGCGGTGCCCTGCACTGTGGGTGGATTGGGGGCCAAGAAAGACAGATAGGCTGATGGACATGGAGAGATAAACACAGGAGAGGCCAAGAGGGGGTTGGCACAGAGACATACAGGCAGAGCATGGAGAGAGAAACAGAGATTGGCAGCCAGAGAGAGTGGCCTGCAGCCCAGGAAGGAGTCAGCACGGCGGGGGCCTCGGTCTCCCTGGGCCCTTGCAGCCTAGCAGGCTCCGTGTGAGCTCTGGCCCAGCCCTGCCAGCGCCAGGACTCCCAGGGCCAGCCACCTTCCCTTAGGCTCCAAGGGACAACGGCTGAGATTTTCTTAGAACCCAGGGAGGTGGCGGCTGGGTGGATGGTTTGGGGACTTGCCAGTCCCGTTTGCCAGTGAAGAAGCTGAACTCTGCAGGGGTCGGGGTTTGCCTGGCTCTGCTGCATCCCTGCAGGGTGGCCTGGGCGAGGGAGGCAGCTGCTCAGGGCCCATTTCCTAGTCTGCAAAACGAAAGCAGCAGGGGTCGTCCCCGGGGACTGTGTGCGACCACAAGTGCGAAGGGGTGCAGCGTGGTGCTGGGCCGAGGCTGCCGGAGTGATGGTGGCTCTGAGCACCGAGCCACTGGCTGCTGTTCCCAGGCCTGGGGGCAGAGAGGGGTGTGGCAGAGCCCTCAGGAGCTCTGGTTGGAGATATGTGGGGTGAGCGAGGGAATGATGGCAGTGGCACCACAATGAGTCGTGGCACGGAGGGATGTAGTGGGAGTTTCTCCACCTGCAGTGGAGGTGGGAGCCAGGGGCTAAGAGGCTGAGCTGGAGCCGGCCCTCACTGCCCTGGACGGGGAGACGGCGGGGGCACAGCCACCAAAACCTCTCCCCCCTGGAGCTCTCCTTTCAGTGGGCGGCAGGAACCCCCAGCGAGGCTGCAGGACAGTGTGGGGTGCGCCCTGTGCGCGGACAGGAAACGCGAGACCCAGCTCCCTCCGAGCACCTTGGCACAGAGGGGCCCCGGGGTCACCTGCTCTCATCCTCAGCGACCGGTTGTTCTGGTCGTTCTGCCGTAACGGTCGCTTAGGCTTTTATTATATAGATTTTAGAGATAAAGAAACGGAGGCACAGAGAGGTTAAACAACTTGCTGAAAGTCACACAGCTGGTAGACTTTGTCGGACGCGGTGGTTGTTTCTCACTGGAAGGAAAGTTCTTCTGCATGACATCGACTGACCCTGAGGTCTGGGCATACCCACTGGCCTCAGTAAATGAGTGGTTTGGCCTGCCAGACCCACCCATGCCCATCCTGGGAAGCTGGGGCGTGTGGGGCAGGGAGGCCTCTGAGCAGCTCTGGTGGCTGTTCCACACCGCGTCCGGGATCCCCACCAGCTCAGCCACCGCTGGTCAGCGGCCCGAGGAACAGAACAGATCGGGGAATGGGCGGACCGACAGCATTTACCGGCAGCAGTGGTTTGCAGCTTTCCCCTGGAGCCGGACTGAACTCGGCCCGGGAGAGGGACCAGCGCCCCAGTGCCTGTCACAGAGCTGGCTTCCAGGAGGAGCTCAATAAATCTTTGTTGAGTAAATGAATTTTTCTCCCGATTCATGGTCCCCAGGCAGACTCTCCTGGCTCACCAGGGGCTCTGGCCATAACTTCGCAGCTCGCAGACGCCTGAGACCTCCACGGGCCCTCCCAGCCTGGACACAGTGTGATCCTTGATTCACGCCATGTTCCTGCCCTCGGCACACAGCAGCCAACTCCAGCTGCTCATAAATTTCCTGCCTGTCACCCATGGCGCCCAGGCCAGGCGGGGCGGGAGGTGCTGGGGGTGGCCTGGTCGTACCTGCTTCCAGTTCCCTGGGAAGCGTGGAGGCTGGAAGCCCGAGCCTGCGCTCGTGCCCAGAATAACCTCAGCGAAGCCGGGCCCTCCGAGAAGATGTGGAAGCAGATCTGCCAAATGCAAAGATGCATGGGCTGTTGGGGAAAACATAAACACCGGCTTACGGCGCAGTTTGCACGGCATAATTCTACTTCCATAAAATACCGTATCGGTGATGCCGCAGAGGGAAAGAGGCACCAGTGCTGTCAGTGGTTTTCTCTTGATGGGGAGATCGAGGTGATTTCATTTTTTTTTTTCTGTTCACTCCTCTGTGGTTTCTAATTTTTCTATAATTAACAGGTGCTACTTATGCAGATTTTAAAATTTTTAACAGCTTTTATCAAGATTAGTTCACCCATTTAAAGTATACAATTCAGTGGTTTTTCCTATTTTCACAGATGTGTGCACCTATTGCCGCAGTCCATTTTCAGAGCATTTTCATCCGTCTAAAAAGAAACCCTATGCTTTAGCTATCATTTCACTCCTCCCCCCTTCCACCCCCAGCCCCAACCCCAGGCGACCACTAATCTGTAGAGTTCCCTGTTCTAGACATTTTATGTGAATGGGATCAAATATAGTGGTTTCTTGTGTCCGGCTCCTTTCACTTAGCATGGTGTTTTCATGGTTTATCTTGTTCTATCATGTATGTTGGCACTTCATTCCTTTTTACGCCCAAGTAATATTCCATTTGTATGGGTATACCACACTTTGGTTATCCATTCATTGGACGATGGACATTACTTAATGCGATTTTTAAAATTGTGTTTATTTTTTTTAAAGAATACATTGAAATCAAGTCGCTCAAGATGGCAGTTGGCTCAAAGTGACTATTTCTGGTTCCTTGTTTTGAGACTTTTCAGCCTGTTTATTCTGTTTTCAAATACCAGTTAGTCAAACTGAGGAGCCAGCTCTTTGCGGGAAAGTAAGCCGGCACGTTCCAGCGCTTCCCCTGCACGCCAGGCCCGACAGGGCACAGCTCCATTGTCTCAGTGATTCTTTGTAAATGACGAAGTGGGTACTACTAGTGTGCTCACTTAAGAAGGAGGAAATCGAGCCCTAGCCGATGTGGCTCAGTGGATAGAGCGTCGGCCTGCAGACTGCGGGGTCCCAGGTTCGGTTCTGGTCAAGGGCACATGCCCGGGTTGCGGGCTCGATCCCCAGTGGGGGGCGTGCAGGAGGCAGCCGATCAATGATTCTCTCTCATCATTGATGTTTCTATCTCTCTCTCCCTCTCCCTTCCTCTCTGAAATCAATGAACATATATTTTTTAAAAATAAAATAAAATAGAAATGAGGAAATCGAGGCCTGGAAAGACTAACCAGCTGCCCAGGGCCCCACAGTCCACTGACGCTGTGGCCAAGATGAACAAACCCCAGTGTTCAGCATTCAGAATGGGACACGCCCCACTCCCCTCCCCCCGGCTTCTAGCCCACATACTGGTGTACTTAAAAGTGAAAGGTGAAATAATGCTTAATAGTGTGGGTCTCCAGAAATACTTCTCCCATGTCCTCCTTGCTTGTCTATCATATTTTAGTTTTAAAATAACACTTGAAACCTGACTTCTCTTTTTAGGACAAACCAATTTAAAAAAACTTTCAGAATTTCAATCCCATTGGATAACTTTTTAAAAAATATATATTTTATTGATTTTTTTTACAGAGAGGAAGGGAGAGGGATAGAGTTAGAAACATCGATCATCTGCCTCCTGCACACTCCCCACTGGGGATGTGCCCGCAACCAAGGTACTTGCCCTTGACCGGAATCGAACCTGGGACCCTTCAGTCTGCAGGCCGACGCTCTATCCACTGAGCCAAACCGGTTGGGGCTGGATAACTTTTTCTGCAGGTAGAAGGCTGTGTCCGAATGGCTTAAACATAGGAAAATGTCTAATTTGAAAATAGTGGAAAATGGTTAAGCAGATAAAGTGGACACCAGTGACTGAAAATGAATTTAAAAGGTAAAGTAATTTAGGAAGCGGATATAATTGTCTTTATTCAATGCCCCGATGTGGTGAAATTACCCCGCAGCACACAGAAGTGATCAAGAGAGGAAACCAACCCACTTACAGCCAGGGGCAAGCTTAGGAAGCAGAGGAGCTGTGATCAGGATGAAACACTGGACGTGAACAAGAGCAAAAAAGAGGCAAAATTATTTCAGGATTTACAGTAACTACCAAAAGCTCCCCTAAAGCACAGGCACATTGACAAAAAGGCTCAAATGTTCTCTTTGAAATAGGAAACACACCCTGCGGTATATAAAGGCTACAGTGGCACTGGCCAGTTGCTCAGTGGTTAGAGCATCGGCCGCAGACAGGAGGGTCCGGGTTCGATTACGGGTCAAGGGCACGTACCTGGGTTGCAAGCCCATTCCTGGCCTGGGTCAAGGTGTGTGCAGAAGGCAACCAATCGATGTGTCTCTCTCACATCGATCTTTCTCTCTCCCCCTTCCCTCCCTTCCACTCTCTCTAAAAATCAGTGGGGGGAGGGGGTGCTGTAGTAAATAAAATCCCTGCAACTAGAAATATTTATTCACTTGTTCAACAAATACTGATCTAGATGCTGCTGTGTGTCGGGCACTGTTCTCGGCACTGGGACTAGCGGCGAACACGACAGACCACATCCCCGTTCTCGGGGAGCTGATGCTCTGACCGCCAACGAGCGAGCAAGTGAAAAGGTGGCTTCTGAGTGTGATAAACTCAACCCCTTCGCCTCACTGACCAAATCGCCTGGGTCCGACCCAGCACGGCAGACCAGCCGAAAGGGGCCGGAGAGGCAGTCTCGTTTTCAGCGTTTGTGTTAGCGGCAGAGCCTGTGTCTGAAGGGCATCTTACATGGTGAGGGGCCGTGGTGCAGGGGGTTCTGTAGGACAAGAGCCTTGCCCAGCCGCACCCAGAGCCTTGGCCACAGCAGAAGCAGCGCCACGAAAG
>NW_005371774.1:489080-490119 GCF_000412655.1 Myotis brandtii | reverse complement strand
CCAGAGGCCCTCCCAGGATGTGCTCCTCACACGGGGGTCGGGTGGGGTGACGCTGCCAGGTGCCTGTGCATAGTTGTCACACAGTGGGGAGTGTTTGTCAGCCTGCTCCTCTGTGTTTTCACTCATGTGCACACACTCAGCCCCTGCACACCCCTACCCAGCTCCTTCTGAAGAGCCGGCCTAGGCAGGTTTGTCTCCCGTTCCTCAGCCAGAGCTGATGGGTCCAGGGGGAGAAACCGGACGGAGGCTGGACCAGTCGAGGTCTCCACTAGGCGTTTGGGGTTGGGATGCTGGGAGCCTGGGCCAGTGGGCAGGCAGGCAGGAGAGAAGCAGATTCCTGCAAGTGGCCTCGTGCTGGGTTTGGCTGGCACCGGAGGGAAGGCCCACAGATTGCCCCGACGGAGGTTTGCAAGCCCTTGACTGCCATTTCTGGGACCCCCCCCCGGCCCCTTTGTAGCCTTAAGGAAGCTTTACTTTACCAGAAAGTTGAGTAAGTTTCTACACGTGATGCATTTGCAATCACATCATCAATCAAATGAGTTCGGAAAACACTGGGTAAATAACGCCACAGGAATTTCTCTGCTGCAGGACTTGACAGAGCCTTTAATATGCTGGGAGGCACAGTAACTTTCCCAGATGGGCCAAGGCCTGTGAGGTTCCCCAAACTCATGAGATCCATCTCACCGGCTCGCGTCCCGCAGAGCACCCTCTGGGGAGTGCAGACCCACATACAACCCCCTTGCTGCACCAGCGAAGGACTGCAAGCACAGAGAGGGAGGGCGTGCCCCAGGGTCACACAGCTGGGTAACCACGGAGAAGGCCCGGGCACCTCAGGCCTCCCAGGGTGCTTC
Organism: Myotis brandtii; assembly: GCF_000412655.1. Lineage (NCBI taxonomy): Eukaryota > Metazoa > Chordata > Mammalia > Chiroptera > Vespertilionidae > Myotis > Myotis brandtii. Next base: position 489,268 of record NW_005371774.1, on the reverse strand, counting down.
CCGCCACGTCCCAACTGACCTAGGGCTTCCTGGGACGGATGATGCAGGTGCTGGGGTTCCGGGGCCCAGCTGGGTGGTGGGAACACAGGTCCGGTGTAGACTCGAGGGAAAGGGTGGGGCAAGAATTGCAGGTCAGGCCCTGGCTGGTTTGGCTCAGTGGATAGAGCATCAGCCTGTGGACAGAAGGG
>NW_005371774.1:485150-489029 GCF_000412655.1 Myotis brandtii | reverse complement strand
CCAGTGTGGGGTGTGCAGGAGGCAGCCGATCAATGATTCTCTCTCATCATTGATGTTGCTATCTCTCTCTCCCTCTCCTTTCCTCTCTGAATTCAATAAAAATATTAAGTAAATAAAAAAAGAATTGCAGGTCAGGTCTTGGCCAGAGACACCTCATCTCCCTTGCTCTTGGGAGATAGCCCTGGCTTCAGGAGGGCCTGAGAGCTGACGTACAGGCAAGAGGAACCAGAAAGGAACTCCGCTGTCCTCGGCGGGGCCCGCCCAGGCATCCAGCGCCAGGATGACGTGGGCTGTAAATCACCCCGTGGACCACAGACCCCGGGCCATCCCCCCGGGTTTCCTTTCCTGCTTCTTAATCCTCCTCCTCAGACGGGGTAACAAAAAGCAGATTCCTGCTGGGGCCGCCGCGCACCGCAGGGGCCGGAGTATGGGAGCCAGGACTCACCACATCAAGATGCCCCCGCTCTCACTCTCCCCGCTCCTCCTCAGCCTCTGTTTGCCGGAGGACACACCCTCCTGCTGGCCCAGTTTCCTAGCCCGCCTTGGACCCCACTTTCAGCCTTGCCCCAGCCTCGCCCCCTGGCTGCCTGCTGAGCGGGGTGCCCCAGGACTGTGGTTCGCAGGCCCTCCAGCCGGGTGGTTTGGCTCCTTCCTGGCTCCCCGAGCCTCCGTTTCAGCAGGAGCAGCCCCTGTGCGGCAGGATTAACGCTGCCGATCTGGATTCAAATCCTGCTGCTGCCAACTTCTCGCGCTTCTTTCCCTGAGCCTGAGCTGGGGCTGCCCGAGCCCGGGTTGCTCGCCGGCGCTGAGAGGGGATGTGAGGAAGTGCCCTGGCATGTTGGAGGTGCCTGACAGATGTTTGGCTTCAAAAATAAGTGCTTAGCTGTTTGGTCAGGGTTGTTGCAAATCGGGAGGGAAGTATTTGGAACTGCTTTACTCGGGGTGTGCTGGGCCGGGTTAAGGGAGTGCCATTACCCATTCGCATGTTTGGGGTGGACTTGGGGCCCTCACAGAGCCTTCCCCACCAGCTCTGACCTCCCCCAGAACTAAAACCCAGCAGCCCCATGACCTTCCCCATCTCCTGGCCCTGCCCAGGAGCAGGTCACACCCTCCGGCCAGTTTTCTCACAAGCAACACCTCGTTCAGCTCCCCGGGTGAAGTTTCCGAGGGTTAGGACTGAGGAACTTAACCTAGGGATTTTCCAGTCACGCTCCTCAGCGCCCCAGGCTCTCGAGATGCCCAGGGATGCAGCGTTGGAGGGAATGCAATAGGAGTGGGCCCCCCTCGATGTGTCCCCCTCGCCCCGATGCTCCAGGTAGCCCAGAACCGTGTTGATCCGTGTTCTGTGTTAGGGGCCACGGCTCAGACTTATATCTAACGCTTACGAGAACGCTTGAACATTCTCGACCTGCTCCAGTTGTGTCATTTTACAGACGAGGACACTGAGGCACAAGCTACGTCACTTGTCTCAGGTCATCCAGCTGCAAGTGGATGGGCTGCAACTAGCCCACCCCTGACACCTGGTGTGGGGCTCTTATCGACCAGGGCAGGGAAAAGGGCCAAGCACACCGCCTCCTAGGGGCAGGCCTGACGGGCATCCCTCAGAGGTGTGACCGGGCATTGTGGTCTCAGGACCAGGAGTCCCTGAGCTGCCTGTACCCCCTGCAGCCTTGCCCATTGCCCCAAACCAGCACAATCAGTAGTGGCTCTGAAATGCTGGGGTGGTGGTGGTGACGGTGGTTGTGGTGATGGTGGTGGTGACACCGTGGTGGAGGACGCTTAAGGAGACAGTGTAGTCCCTGGAGGCAGCCAGTCCTGGGTCCGAATGCTGGCTCACCCACTTTCTGCAGCCCCCTGCCTGGGCCCAACCAGGGCAGCTGTGATGACTGAGCGAGAGCAGGGGCTTGGGGGCTGGTCCTGGTCGGCCTCTGGGAACGAGTCAGAATGAGCAGGGGCAGCTCCTGACGGTTGGCTGTTTTTTTCAGGAGTGACTGGCCCTGCGCTGGACCAAGGACATGCTGTGGGCCCTCTTTCCAGTCGAGCCCGAGGAGAAGGGAGCTCGCCAAGTCCAGCCTCGTCTTCTTCAAGGTGCCGCCCGATGCTCAGACCACTGCCTCTCAGGGTCAGACAGGAACACGCTGCCTCCCTCTCACCCTCCCGCCCTCCCGGCCACTCCACGGTGACTGCACTTTGCCCTCTGCCTGGTGGGGAGGGGAGAGCTCAGCCTCCCTCTTGCCTGGGGCCCGAGGCCCACCTTCCGGCTGCAGCAATCCATTGCCAAAGACACCACAGAGACACTGAGCAAGACGTGGTGAGAAAACCCCACGGAGAAAAGCCTCACTGGTGCTCTGTGTCCTGTGCCCTCCTGGTGCCCGCTTCCATCTCAAGCCAAAGACGAGTCAGCAGTTCCACCAGAACTCATGGAAAGGAGGGACGTTCGGTGACCACTGGGTGCACCTGACCTTCTGACCTGGACCCTTCTTTCTACACTGAGCCCTGAGCTAGTGGGGTTCAAGATAAGCCCCCGGGGGGTGTGAGAGGCGGGCTGGGGTGCCTGTCGGGAGTGGGATCTGAGATCCCGGCCCCCTTCTCCCCCTCTAACCAACTGCCCAGGCCTCTGACCCTGGTTCTCAATGTTTCCTGGGTCCAGGCTTCTCTTCTTGGGCTCTGAGCACCATGGGAAGTGGGGACGCAGGGGAAAGAAGCAATATTGACCACCCTATCCCCCACCCCAGGGACTTGCTCAAGGAGACCTGCCTAGGGGGTCTTTGCTCCCCAGCCAACACTCCCTGCCCGTGGCCGGCCCTCCTGGCCGGGCAAAGGAGATGGCGCCTGCTTGGAGGCCAGTGTCCTCTTACTAGTTACGCAGGCGGCCGAGGGAGGAAGGGACCAGCGGAACGGGCCAGTATGTGGGGGAGTGGGCATGTGGAAAGCCAAGGCCTTCTCCTTTCTTTGCTCAAACGGCCAAAGCTGTTCATATCTGTGCGCAACCGTCTGCTTCAAATTGAAGTAAAAGCCCCAACGTGTAAAGAAAACGCTTGTGTCGAGTGGACTCTGTGGGTGAGCAGGGCTTTGACTGGTGAGTTGGGGGCGGGGTGGCTGCTGGAGGAGGGGAGAGGGGGATCTCTGCCTAGAGATTGGGGGCCCTTCAGGAAGTGGGCAGTGTGTAAGAGTGTGTGTATGTGTGTGTGTGTGTGTGTGTGTGTGTGTGTGTGTGTGTGCGCGTGCGCACGCAAGCAAGGGGCAGAGGGGCACTCCCCATGGCCTCCGCCTGCACTAATGACCAGGGGCCTGGCAGGAACATGTGGAGAGCTCGCTCCACTTCGTGCCTCACTGAATCCATAGCACAAGTGCACGAGGTGGAGGCTGTACTTTCAATCCCATTTTATAGATGAGGAAACTGAGTCCCCATGGAGACATGGCTAGTCAGTGACGGCTGGTTCTCAAACCAGGGTGGCCTCACTCCAAATCCTGTGCTCTTACCCCCTTTCCAGCCCCCAGGCGGTCCCAGCTCAAAGTCCTTGGGTAGCCTTGTCACGTCACCTCATCCCAGGACGCGTGCCTAAGACAGGGCAATAAGGGCCCCTTGCAGACGGGAGGGTGCTAAGAACCAGGAAAGGACTGTGGAAGGGCTGTGTGGGTGGGCAGGGCTGCCCCACGGGAGGGAGGTGAAGAGGGAAGAAGGCTGTGCTCATGCGGGATGCACCTCTGTCCCTTGTCCCTCCCGTGTCATCCTCTCCTGTCTGCTCCGGGGGCTTCTGGGCTGGGGCTGGGGTGTCTGCGGGTGAAACACTGTAAGAAGCTTCCTCTTGCACTCATTGCCCCTGCGCGGCCCCTTGCAAGGACCAATATCTGGGCAGAACCCAGGGACAAAGATTG
>NW_005371774.1:477144-485117 GCF_000412655.1 Myotis brandtii | reverse complement strand
CACACACACACACACACACACATACTCACACACACACTCACACACACACACACCTTCTTGTGTGTACATGCACTCCAAACACACACTTATGTACATTCCCAGGTAAGGGAATTTCATTTCCGATAGATTCAAATTTCATCAGCTCCTGGGAGCCAGCCAGCCAGAGTGGGCTGGAATGGGGGCTGAGGAGGGACAGTTAGGAAGGTCAGTCCCCCTGGGACTCCAGACACAGGTCACAGCCCCACCCAGTTGCCCCTCTGAGCCTCTGAGTAATGCCTGTGGCACTTCCTAGGGGAGCAGGAAATGGGACCCATCAGCACCAAACTTGGCACCAGGGGACCCTCTCTCTGTTACTAAGGGTGGGGGGAGTACCCCCATCCCACTGCCAGGGGACCAGGCCCAGGGCCTTACCACCCAGAAACCACCCATGACCTCCACTGCCCACCCCTTTCCTGCTATGGCCTTCATTGCCCACTTCCCTTTCACACCAAAGCTTCTTCTGACCATCAGCGGCATGCCACCATGAAGCTGACTGCTGGTGATAATGAAATGGGTCCCATGGGTGCCTGTCTTCTCAGAACTCAGGGTTCTGTATAAACAGACAGACAATGATATTTCTCAGGGGACCAGGCCCAGAAACCACCCATGACCTCCACTGCCCACCCCTTTCCTGCTTATGGCCTTCATTGCCCACTTCCCTCTCACACCAAAGCATCTACTGACCATCAGCGGCATGCCGCCACGAGGCTGACTGCTGGTGATAACGAAATGGGTCCCATGGGTGCCTGTCTTCACAGAACTCAGGGTTCTGTATAGACAGACAGACAATGATATTTCATCAGCAGTCTCTAAACAGTTTTCCGTAAGCAGCCCTCCAAGAAGACCCTCACCAAAATAGACATGTTGACAAGCACGCTTCTGGGGCCCCGGGAGGGCGTTCCCACACCGGCTGAGGGTTCCTGGTCCCAGAGCCACCTGCAGATTTGTTTTCTGCACGTCCTCCTTGCTCTGTCATTTGCTCTGGGTCCTGGCCCCAAATGCAGTGATGGCTCATCAGCCACCAGCCACAGAGGGGCACGGGGACCCTCTCCAGGGACCTGGGGACCTGCGTGAGAGGCCTGTGTGTGCACATCTGTGTGTGTGCTTGGTTCCTGCAGCACCCATGCCGCCTCCACTCGGCAGGAGGAAACCACAGAGAACGGCCTAAGTCGGAGGCCTCCCCAGCTCACAGGCCGGGCCGTACAAGGCTCTTCAAAACCCCTGTGCACATAGCTGCCCTGCCTCCTGGTTCTGGCCTCAGACCGTCACAGAAGAGAGGCCTACGTTCTGGGGAAGGGGTTCCACAAGTTGGTTCCTGCAGCACCCATGCCGCCTCCACTCGGCAGGAGGAAACCACAGAGAACGGCCTAAGTCGGAGGCCTCCCCAGCTCACAGGCCGGGCCGTACAAGGCTCTTCAAAACCCCTGTGTACATAGGCTGCCCTGCCTCCTGGTCCTGGCCTCAGACCGTCCCAGAAGAGGGGCCTACTTTCTGGGGAGGGGGTTCCACAAGTCCTTGGGTCCCTTTTGGGGCTCACGGCTGGGCCCAGGCCCCGGGTGGAGTCCATCTTCCCACACTGTACTTCTTCCTGCCCCCATGGCCCACCACTCTGCCCTGGGACCTCCCTCCACCTCACTGTGTCCTCCAAGGCCCTGAGCTGTCCTATTTCTTTCCCTGATTACCACCCCCACACCACCGCCACCACCTCCCCTTTCTCACAAGCCAGGAGTGGGCAGGTCCCAGGGGCTGAGAACTGGAGAGCACAGCCATGGCCAGGGACTGTGCTCGGAGCTGGGGGGACCGACAGAGCCCCTCCGTTCCCGTGATAGGACAGAGCCGTGGGCACAGTGGGCAGGGACTGTGCTCGGAGCTGGGGGACCGACAGAGCCCCTCTGTGCCCGCGATAGGACAGAGCCGTGGGCGCAGCGGACTGGGCTGAGACAGGTGCCGTGCGGTCGGCATGGGAAGCTGGCGATGGTGGAGCATGGACTGCGCTTGCCCTGCTCCTTCCATGCTGCTTCCTGGGCTACAAAGGGGGCGGTGCCAGCAGCCGAGTGACAAAGAGCCTGGCCTTTGGAGAGCAAGACTGGCCTACGTTCTGGGGAAGGGGTTCCACAAGTCCTTGGGTCCCTTTTGGGGCTCACGGCTGGGCCCAGGCCCCGGGTGGAGTCCATCTTCCCACACTGTACTTCTTCCTGCCCCCATGGCCCACCACTCTGCCCTGGGACCTCCCTCCACCTCACCATGTCTTCCAAGGCCCTGAGCTGTCCTATTTCTTTCCCTGATACCACCCCCCCACCACCACCACCACCTCCCCTTTCTCACAAGCCAGGGAGGCAGGAGTGGGCAGGTCCCAGGGGCTGAGAACTGGAGAACACAGCCATGGGCAGGGACTGTGCTCGGAGCTGGGGGACCGACAGAGCCCCTCTGTGCCCGCGATAGGACAGAGCCGTGGGCGCAGCGGACTGGGCTGAGACAGGTGCCGTGCGGTCGGCATGGGAAGCTGGCGATGGTGGAGCATGGACTGCGCTTGCCCTGCTCCTTCCATGCTGCTTCCTGGGCTACAAAGGGGGCGGTGCCAGCAGCCGAGTGACAAAGAGCCTGGCCTTTGGAGAGCAAGACTCGGACTTCGCCAAGTGTTTCCTTTCAGGGGATCTGTGCTGCCATTCTCACTCTGACCTCTTGCTGCCACCCCACCTGCACAGCTGTGCTCTGTTTCGAGGCTCCAGGGGGACAGGGAGGCATGGAGGGGGCCCTGCCTGGGCTGGGGCTGGCACGGGTGGGGGAGGGGCAGCTGGCCTCACCCTTCGCCCCATGGGTGGTCACCTCGAGCACATTCCCTCTGGTCCCCTGGGCCCAGACCAGCGTGTCTGCCTCCCTGAAGCCAGGTGCCCCGAGGAGTTTGGATTTATAAACTAGGACGGTTTTACAGGCGTCTGGGCACGTATTTAATCTTTAGATGGTGCCTCCTGGAGGGCAAAGATTGGGCATAATTCATCTCCAAATCCTTGGAAAGGGCTTGCAAAATGTATGTTAGTTACTTTGTTAAATAAATGAATAAAAGTGGAAAATATGGTAATTTATGCATTTATGTTCTTCCACAAATAACTACCTAGCAGCTAATTTGTTCGAGGCCCTGGAAGAATGGGACACAGGCCTTTCTCCAGGTCTCGGAGGAGCTCCAAGGGAGAAGGAGCCCGGGGTTGGGGGGGGCGGGGGAGAAGTGGGTGGGCAGGGGGCCTTTTGCTCTTTCTGTGGCTGAGCCCTAGAGAACTGAGCCCTGCAAAGAGGATGGCGTCACAGCACTGTGCCTGGCCGGTAGCAGGTGCTGAGTAAACAGTTACTGGGTGTGAGTGGTGAGTATGAATGAGCACCGCCTCATTCCCGCACCTCCCACCCAGGACATCACCCATCAGGGGCGGTTCCTCTTCTCAGGGGTCCTGAAGCTGCCGAGTCCACGGCGGGGCTTCAGGCAGCTGCTCTTCATCCATGGAAGAGACGCGCTCTCTTGGCCATCCTGGTCTCAGGGCTGCCCTGCCTGGAGTAATGCAGTGGGGACACCGCAGACGGACCTCCTGGGCACCGCCGGTGGCATGACGGAGGCTGTGTCACGACGGCCCTTCATTACTGCTCACGGGGCTGGGTGGCCACCTCCTAGCTGGCCTCCCCCCCTCCCCCCCCCATCTCTGATGAGTCCCTGGCCGACCCTTCCTCCGCTGTGGCTGATAGAGAGGTTTATTTCTGAAGTCCCTTCCCTGGGCCCACACCTCCGGGTCCAAGTCCAGGCTCCTTAGCTGCCCATCGGACCTGTCGCCGATGGTCCCACCCTCTTCTCAGTGTCGTCAACACCTTCCGGTCTCCACGGCCTCCAGTCTGGCCATCTGGGGGCACTGGCTGAACCTCAACCTAACATCCTAGCAGCCCCCCTTTCTCAGTCATGTCTGTTTCCATTTCTCTGGCTGCCCACGAAGTAAGATTCTTTCTGAACCCTACTGGTTGCTGCAATGAAAGAGTCCCTTCTCCCCGCCCCCCCCCCAGACCCCCTTTCTGTTCTTATTGATTTGTTACTCTTAGGAAAGCTCACTTTTGACTGGACTCAGACTTAGAGGGAGAAGCTCTCAGAAAGGACAGCCTCCGTCTCTTGGTCTGTTCCTGGAATTTTCTTTGGCTTCTTCATTCTCTTATCCCAAAGTTCAGCATATTTTGCGGCCTCTTCCTTTTTTTCCCTTCTTACTATGCTGTTTCTTCAGAGAAGTTACCCCGACGTTTGTGCTGCAGGACCCGTGGAGTAACAAGATGCTGAATGTTGGGTGCTTTGGTCCGAGGCATTGTTCATATGTGTTATCTTTTTCTCCTCCTCCTCCTCCTCCTCCTCCTCTTCCTCCTCCTTCTCCTTCTCCTTCTTCATCGAGCCCCAATCCAGGCATGTGCCCTTGACAAGAATCGAACCCTGGACCCTTCAGTCCGCAGGCCAACGCTCTATCCACTAAGCCAAACTGGCCAGGGCCATCATCTTCTTTAGAGATTGGTAAGGTTGCGGATTCTGCTAGCTCTTTTGGGCCCCAGGTGACGAGGCACAGTGGTATCGGGGAGACCAGGAATATCTTCCCTGTCCCCTTTTTTACAATGACCAAGTTGAAAACACCGAGACTGACATCCACAATGCCACCCCAACCCCCCCGAACAGATTTGTGCTTTCTCTATCCAGACCTCCTGGCTCTATAGCCAGGAATGCCCCTTACAGCAGGCGGGCAAGGCCATGGGTCAAGACACCTGCTTCATGGGGAAACCTTGTTTGCTGTTCCCACCACTGATTCGATCCACATAACCCTTCCGTTCTTCACCCAGAGCGTCAGCTGCAACTTCTGTGCCTGTACGCTTCTCCTAAAAGGTACGAAGTTTGTGTTCATTGCCTATTTCAATGAGTTTCTGACAGCCAGAGGCTGGGAAAAAGATGGTCAGCTTCACCCTGAAGCAGCTGATTACCTCCCAGGCCCCAGGAAAAAGAGAAAGGTTCCTTTTTAATCTAACTTGCCTCTGCGTCACACCCACCCGGCCCTCTGGTGTCCCTGGAACTCCAGTGCTCTCAAGCCCAGAACCTGGGCAGACAGAAACCCTGTTTTCCCCAACAGCAGCGGCCCAGGTGCCTGTCCTCCTGTCCTTCTGTCCTATGTGCTCTTGCTCATCTATAATAATAATAAAAGCGTAATATGCTAATTAGACCAGACAGCCGAAAGACCTTCCAGACGTCCTTCCGGACGAAGCTGCGGTGGCGGGGGCCGAGGCAGAGGTGGTTAGGGGTGATCAGGCAGGCAGGCCAGTGGTTAGGGGTGACCAGGCAGGCAGACAAGTGGTTAGGGGTGATCAGGAAGGCAGACCAGTGGTTAGGGGCGATCAGGCAGGCAGGCAGGCCAGCAGTTAGGAGCCAGCAGTCCCAGATTGTGAGAGGGATGTCCGACTGCCAGTTTAGGCCCGATCCTGCAGGGATCAGGCCTAAACTGGCAGCCTGACATCCCCTGAAGGGTCCCGGATTGCAAGAGGGTGCAGGCTGAGCTGAGGGACTCCCCACCATGCACAAATTTTTGTGCACTGGGCCTCTAGTATAGAAATAAAATCATCCCCCCTCCACCCACCTTCAGTGAGAAGCCCAGCATTACCCCGGGTCTCTGAGGACTGTCAGGAGCTGGTATCCCTGTGGTTATCTCTGGCTTTGATCTCTTGGGTCCCCTGAACTCATAATCTCTCTCCCTACGGCCTCCTACGGCTGATGCTTCAGCTCAAGGGAACACGGCCATTAAACAATGTTTACACTCACAAAAAACAAACAAATAAGACCTTGCCATTTTCTTCCCAATTAATTTAGCGGATTTCATGTATTTTTGACAGGTTCCTCATGTTTCCGGCAGTTAAAAATACCCTCCCCTCTGGCTCCACTCCCTGACCCTGCATTTCTGGGCTGTGACTCACGAAGTCGTCCCACAGCTGGGGTTGAGTCCAGTCTCCTTTTTTCACTCTGACACCCCCTACCCACCTCCAGGGCACCCTCAGACCCAGGCCTGCCAACAGGAGACTGTGGCATATGGTCCCAGTGGAAAGGTCATGAGCAAACACGGCAGCCGCCTGGTCGCTCACCCGCCTCAGCAGAGGGAGGAGAGATGCAGGCCCTGGACCAGCCCCATCGCCCGGCCCCGGAGACCCCCAATTTAGCCCCTTCCAAGCCCACACCCCAAGCTACCTCCCAAGCTCTCTGGCCCACAGACAACATGCCTTCACCCTCTGGGTTTCTTTCCCAACTCCACACTGGAAGTTTTGAGGGAATTTCCCTTTGCGCATACGCACATGAATGTAACACACACACTTTTAAAACAACAACACCAGTTCTCTGTTTTATTTTTTTTTTAAAGATATTTTTATTGATTTCGGAGAGGAAGGGAGAGAGAGATAGAAACATCAGTGATGAGAGAGAATCATCATTGGCTGCCTCCATCAAGTCCCCTCCTGGGGATCGAGCCTTGCAACCAGGGCACATGCCCTGACCGGGAATTGAACTGTGACCTCTTGGTTCATAGGTCGATGCTCAACCACAGAGCCATACTGGTTGGGCTTTTTTTTTTTTTTTAATAAGGAACTCAAAATGTTTCCAATACCAGAAAAGAAATCTCCATTTTTTAGAGAGGAAAAGAGAACAAAAGAGCAAGTTTTGGGGTACACTTTGGGATAGCTATGCTGACCTTTATTTTCTAAGTAAAAATCAGGGCAAGGGGTTTGCCAAAGTTTTCATACCTCTCCCAGGTGTGAGAGGCAGCCTCGGAAGGCAAATATTGCAATTTGATAGAGCTCTAAGATGAATAGGAATTGGCCCTCTAAGAACAAAGGGTTCAATGATCCTCTCCACCAGGGATCACAGCATAATATATGCCTTTTGCAAAGGCTCTGACAAGTCCTGCAGCAAGAAGGCCCACACAAATGTGAGAGCTGATTGTCTCCCAAACTTATTTCAGCACTTATTCTTTAAAAAAAAAAATTGTTATTGTGGTAAAGTATACCTAATATAGCATTTAAACTTTTAACCATTTTTAAGTATGCAATTCAGTGGCATCAAACGCATTCACAATGTTGTGTAACCATCACCACGATCTGTATCCCGAACTATTCATCATCCCCAATAAAAACTCTGTAGCCATTAAAAAATAAATCCCCCCTTCCCACCTCCATCCAGCCCCTGGTAGCCCCTATTCCCCTTTCTGTCTCTAGGAATTTGCCTGTTCTACACAATATTTTCCCTTCTCTGTAGGGTTTATTTCACTAAGCAGAATGTTTTCAAGGTCTAGCCACAGTGTAGCATGTCTCGGAGTTTTCCTCTCATTTTTATGCTGAACAATGTTTCATTGTGCGGGTAAACATTTGGTTTGCCCATTCATCCTTGATGGAGGGTGCTTATTCTTTATTTCATGTCCCGATCTCTCATGGGCCACGGAGGAGGGTCCCTGGAACACGTCTGGGGACTGCTGAAGTATGGAGCCTCTAGAATGTTTGGATTTGGGATAGGCCAGGGTTTTCTTACCCGGGCAATGGCCCCAGGCACTGCCAGAAGAGCTCTGGTCTGCTTGGTCTCCAAGCAGAAGCCTGAGGGGGGAAGCCACCTGGAAGGCACCCAGGAGGGGTGGTCAGGGGTCTGCCCCAGGGGCAAGCAAGGGCGAGCCTCTAGCCCTCACAGGACACATGACCCTGCTGTGCCATGGGGCCCTCTGGGATGACTGACAGCTCGGTGTTGGTGACATCTGTCGGGGATGCCTTCCCTGGCTTTGATGACAGCACTGGACAGCAGCCAAGCTTGAGGGGAGCAGTTGCCCGAGAGGCCCTGGCCCCCTTCTGGCAGCCCCACAGGTGCGCCCTGTCCTCCTCCAGGGAGCTGGACGGGCTGTTCCCAACCA
>NW_005371774.1:476320-477125 GCF_000412655.1 Myotis brandtii | reverse complement strand
CGCCCTTCCCATCAGCACTTCCCACAGAAACCCCTTTCTAGCAGACCTGCTGGGGACAGTGGGGGGAGGTGCGTGCCCCGGGGCCCACCCCCCTTTCAGAGGGCCTGGCTGCAGCCCTCCTCTCCCGGGAGGGACCTGGGACAGGCAAGTGAGGAGATGCCCAGAGCCCTGTGACAGGCGAGCATGGGCCCCTCTGGGAACCTGGAGGCCTGGGCCAGCTTGGCCTGACCTTCAACTCTGTGTGTGACCCCGCCTGACAGTGGCTCTGTGACCTCCAAGACCCCTCTCAGCGATTTGCAACCTGGGCCCCAGACTGCCTTGCCCAGCCTGCTTGCTGGGCTGGGGGCTCAGGTTACAACTCCCCACAGCAGCTCTTGCTGGATCGGTTTATTCTCCTCCCGACGGATTATCTTTTGAGTCAGATAATTATTCGAAGGTGCAAAAACCTTCTGGAGTTGTCCAACAGAACAAAAACAACACAGCATCTCTGGAGAAACTATAAACAAATGAGTGTTCATCCTTCTAATCTGGGGATAGGCCACCTCCCCAGACCCAGACCTGCCTTTCCACTAAAGGTCCTTTAACCTTTGTCCAAACTCCGTATACCATGGGCCTCCCAGGACACCCCCTTTCTCCTCATGGCGGTGGTACCTGCCTCTCCCCACCTTCCCGGCTCAGTCTACCCTCCAGAGGGGGGTGTGCACCTCTGGCTGTGGCCCCGGTGCAGGGACAGCCCCTGGGACCTGAGGCACCAAGCTCAGCGCTACTGGCCTGACCAGGACGGCGCCTGGGACTCTGCCCTGGG
>NW_005371774.1:465983-476241 GCF_000412655.1 Myotis brandtii | reverse complement strand
GTCCTGCAGAGCCCAGGGGAGACTCGGGTGAGGGAGAAGAGCATTAAGTAGATGAGTGTCTGCAGTTTGTAAAATGAATAAGAAGTGGGAGTTGGAGGGAACCCGGGAGCACTGAGCTTCTCCACCGGAAGCTGTGCTCAGGGTGGAGGTGGAGTTGCCTCCCCGCAGCACAAGGTGGAGGCTCATCCCTCCCGCCTGTCCGCTCTCCCCGTGCTGAGCCCCGTGAGACCTGCCTTCACAGAGCTCCCTCTCCCCCTCCCTCTCCCGCCTGGCCAGCCTGTTCTCAGGACCTCTCTCCTGCCACAGAGCCCCCCCACCCCCACCCCCTCACAGCCAGGCCTCCCTGCCCTCCCTTCCTCTGTGGAGCCCACCTTGCCCCTCCTGGGTCCTGCTTCCCCTCCCAGCCTGGTGCCTCAGGGTGTGGATTCAGGCTTCCCAGGACATGCAGGCTGCACCCCGGGTGCCCGTGGCCTGCACACTGCTTCTCAGCCCGACATTCACTGGCTGTGTGACTCCGGGTGAATCACTCCCTCTCTGAGCCTCAGTCTCTCCATTTGTAAAATATGCAGCTGGAGGACATGATGGCTGAAGCCTGGTCCAGCTACACAGCCCTAGCTCTCCAGAAAATGTCACTCACACCAGGCTGGGTGCAACGCTGCTTAACATGGACTCTTCATTCACCATTTTAAGGCCGCCCTGCCCTTCCCCACTAGGCATCACCCACAGGGAGGGAGAGGCAGCTCCTGCCATCTGCTTTTCTCACTCAGGACTGGCCTCAGCTGGCCTGTCCTCTCCCCAGGCCCTCGGGCCGCTCCCAGGGCCGTGCCTTCCTCTGGCCAGGCCCGCGGTTGGGACTCATTTCCTCCTCCACGCCCGCCGGCCCAGTGCTTTCCCCAGGAGCCAGCACTGTCCCTGCTGCCTGGACGCTTCCTCAGAGGCCGGGCCGGCCTCAGCTTGGCAAGCGCCTGCTTGCTGTTGATGAGACTTAATTACCGTAGGGACTTGCTTTCCTCCTGGCCCTGGTGACAGGCGCCTCCCGGGGAGCTCAAGGACACAGGGTACCCCATTGTTCTCCGGGGAAGCCCAGCTGCCCACTGCAACTGCTCATCGGGTCTGTCAGCTGCTGCCCGCGGGCTCCTCCTTTGCTCTTCGTGGTCGTCCCACTTCCCGTCCCAAAGGGGCTTGTCCAGGTGCCCACCCTCAGGGACCGGATCCCTTCCCTTCCCAGGGCTGCCGCTTCCAGCCATTCTCCTTCCGGATGGCCATGCTGCTAAGTCCAGTCATCCTCGTCCTCACGACTAGACCTGTGGGCACATCTGGCACAGCCCATCCCGCTCCCTGAACCAGAGTGCAGTCTCCCTGGGTTGCCTCCCCCGACGGCTGCTCCTGCTCAGCCCCCCACTGCCTGTTGGCATGCCCAGGGGCTCGGTCCTTGGGTCCCTGTTCTTCTCTCTCCTTCCTCACTCAGGGTGCCCTGCCCTCTGTAGGCTGTTGATGTCCAAATGCATATCTGCATCCGAGAGATGGCTGGATCCCACCCAGAGTAAAGCCACATCCGTATAAAGACCTCCAAGGCCTGCACCCCTTGCCCTGTCATCTCCCTGACCTCACTGCCTACCACTGTCCTCTATGTGGCTCATTGACACCCCAGACCCAGCCTGCCTCTAGGCCTTTGCATTGGCTGTTCCTCCACCTGGAATGCTCTAGCCCCATGAGTTGTCCTCATCTTCTTCAGTTCTTTGATCAAACGCCACCCTTTCAGGGAGACCTTTCCTGAGGACTCTCCTTTAAATTGCAACCCCCACCCCACCCCACCTCCCTCGGCATTCTCTCTCTTTCTCTTCCTCGCTTTATTTTTCCCCATAGTACTCAGCACCCACTGACCTGCTATGTCTTTTAAATGCATCAGCCATTTGTTCATTGAGTATCTCCTTCCCCTGGATCCGCGGGGTCAAGGGGGTTTGGTTGTTTTGTCCACTGTCTCCCTGGTGTCTGGATCAGTGCCTGGGCACATAGCAGTCGATCAACAAATATTTGTCGAGCAAACGAGTGGATTCTTCCACCGAGGTCCCTGTACGGACATTTGCATGGTCTGGTGTTTTTATTTTTGTAGAGTAGATCCTGGAAGTCAGGCTGTTCTGTCAAACGTTCACACAAAGTATTTTTAACTTTAACAAACAGCTCTAGATTATTTCTCAAGATTATTTTTCCAAGAGGTTGTAGCAATTATGCCCATTTCCCCACTTGTGCTAGATGTCACCACACTTGAATCCTGGCCAGTGAGCTGCGGGAGGGGAAGGCATCTCATTGTTTCAAGGTTCATTTTCCTGACTAATTAGAGAAGAACATGTTTCTTGTTTATGGACCACTTGCATTTCTATTTCTGTGAATTTGTTTATGTTGGTCTTTATTTGGACACAGCTGATCTTCCCTTGCGAGTGTGTAGAGGGCATCTTCATTTCTTAGAAGCAAATCCCAGGTAATTCTATTTATGGAGGCTCCGAAGCCGTCGCTCCAGAGCGAGCACACTCGTTTGCACGGCCTGGCACGCCCTGGGGTCCCCATGTGTTTTGGAACTAAAGATGTTTTTATGTTATTTCCCCCTGTGGGTTCTCTGTGTTTTCTACAACAAACGAGTGTTACTTAAAAAAGAAAAGGTATTTAAGAACAATCATCAGAAAATCTTGGCGCTGTCATGCCAAGTGGAAAAGGCACTCACAATTAGGGGGCACTTTTTGATGACAGCTACATAAAAAGGCTCTCTGTAAATAGAAACGCCAGCAGCGAATCAACCAAAGAGAAAAGGGGGGGATGGTGAGTAGTTTTTTCTGACGACTGGAGGCAGGCAGGGGAGGTGAGAGCGAGGACCCGTGGGAAAGGATGAGCTGTTGGAACGATGGCACTCGGGTTACAACGCTGGCCTGGGTGCCGTGGCGGGCGTCACTAAGCCATCACCCCCTTGCTTCCTCCTCAGTCCAGACTTGGCCTTTCTCGAGACTGGATCAGAGCTGGCAGGCAAGATGCCCCATCGTCCAGGGCAGGAGGCAGTGCAGTCAGCCCCGGTCCGGCCGGGCCCGCAGCAGCCTCTCGTGCTGGGCAGTGACGTGCTTCCCAGCAGCATCACGGCTGCACTGGGGCTGCAGCCCGGTGGCCCTCCTGCCCAGCAGTGTGCCTGGTGGGGCACCTGGGTCTTTTCAACCCGCACTGGCTCCCATCACTTCCTGGAATCTCTCCTCCTCGACCTTGAGGCTTGTTGGAACCAGGAGCGCTGTCCTCAGCCCAGATGTGACTTTGTCCAGACCCTGGCACATCCCCCCGGGCACCACACCTTGGCCATTCTTGGCCTGACTCTCCAGCCTCTGACTTCTGTTCTCATGATTCCTGGCATGACCGCCCCCTCCCACCCCCCGCCACGGTCCCAGCTGTGACTTTGTGCCATGAGGTGGTGGCACAGCCCGACTGTCTGACCAGGCCCCTGGCCCTGCCCCTCCTACCTGCCCTGCACTTGGCTTGCCTCAGCGCTGACAGACTCACCAGCAAGACTCACTGGAGGAGGCTCAGCGAGTCCTCACCAACCCTCCTTCTCTAGCCCAGCTTGGGGAGGTGGGTTGATTGGAAAGGAGAGGAAGAAATGTTTTTAAAGCCTTTTCTGTTTGGGGGAAAAACAGTAGATGATATGGAAAAGCGACATAAAAATGTATGAAAGATTGCCAGTAATTCAGCCACCTGGAGATAACCAGTTATTGTGCTGGCGAACACCGTCCAGTCACCTCTGCCTCCACACCCACTGAGATGTGTGTGCATACCTCGTCTTAAGAGGGATCATGCTGTTATTCAGCTGTGTTTTTCACTCACCCATTTGTCATGAGTATCTTAAAGGATGCCAGTGATGGAAAACATGGTCTTCCTCTCCTAGAATGTAAATTATATCCCCAGAATTATTTTCCCTCCCAGCATATCTTCATTTTTGCTTCTTCTGAGGCAGAAAATTTATTCATTCCCGATTCCTCTCCCCTACTAAGAGATCACGGATTTTTAGTTGGGTGTACAGCCACTACAATTAAGACAACATATCCCCGTCCTCTGTGGACTATGTGGTCATGTGCCTGAGTTCTAGCCACCGGGGTTCAAGCAGAAGAGGGATGTGTACAACTTCCTGGTATGCACTGTGGTGGTTTTACACAGGTCCACACATTCTTGGACACCCTTTCTTTCATTAAAGGTGAAGCCTAATTCCCCTTCCTTAAGTTTACGCCGCACTTAATGACTTGCTTCTCATGAATAGAATGATGTCATTGTGTGTGACATCTGAGATTAGGACAGAAGAAGCAGTTGGCTTCTCTTCTCTTCTCTTCTCTTTCTCTCTCTCTCTCTCTCTCTCTCTCTCTATCCACTCTGGGGAAGCCGGCTGCCATGGCATGAGGACAGTCAAGAGGCCCTATGGAGAGGCCCATGTGGCGAGGAAATGAGGCTTCAGGTGAGTGTGCCATTTTGGAAGCAAATCCTTAGGCCCAGTCTAGCCTTCAGATGACTGTAGTCCCCACTGACATCTTGACAGCAACCTCTGACTTCCTGACTCACAGAAACTGGGATAATAAATGTTTAAGCCACTAAGTTTTGGGGTAATTTGTTATGCAGCAATAGGCAACTTAACAGGATGAAGCGGACTTCCCTTGCCCTTTACCCTCTCTCTGGATTGAAGGTGGATGTGTGGTGCGTCATCTTGGATCTCGCAGGTGAGGACAAAATGCTAGAGATGGAGGAGCAACCACATGGATGGGGTCTGGGCCCTTGATGGCTTCATGGAGTAGAGTCAACTAACAACTCATCACTCTTCCATATGAGAGGAAAAGAAACATCGATATTCATTAAGCCAGAACTTCCCAGCCAATGTGGGGCCTCCCAGATGTGTGTAAAAGGGTTACAGGCGCGTGAAGCTACTGATCGCCTCCAACCCTGGGCCAGTGGCCTTTGCACACACGCAGCCTATGCTTTCACCCCACTGAGCTACATATTGTTACCATTTTCTCTGTGTGCCATGAGGAGAATGAAACGTGGGATGCTTTGGATCTCCGTCACAACAGCCAGATTTTATCCTAACAAATATACCTGCAAAATGAGATGTTACTTCGTACATTTAACATGTGCTACCCTCCTTAGTCAGGTCCCTGGGTAGTTACATGCCCCGAAGGAGTTTATCAGAGTGAGGCTACTGGGTGCTGCTGGTGGTCGGGATTTCCCCACATCCAAGAGCCCCCACCGTGCTGGTCGTCGCTCTCCCTGCCTGCACATAGGGTGACTCTGCAAACCACAGGGACGAGCTCTTGACTCCAGCCTCAGAACCAGAACTGCCTTCGTCTGCCTTTGACCCCTGCTCTCCTCCCCTTGAGCTGAGTCCATCCCCCAACGTCCCTTCCCTCTTGGGATCTGCCCACCTCAGGAACAGAGGTGGACGCACCCCTCTTCTCATAGGCTGTTCAATCCTGTCACTTCTCCCTGGCGACAGTCATGGGTCACACATCCAGACAGAACCAAGCCTCACTTGGACAGAAGTCTCTTGAGAGGGATGGGCCTAGGGCTTTCCTGATAGCACCCTCTCCGAGCAGCAGAATCCCAGTCTTGGCAGCTTGGTAAGGTTCACCTGACCCAGGTCATCAGCTGGAGGGGTCCTCCCTCCTGTTCAAACTCAGGACTCAACAAAAGAATCTGTTTTAGTGTGATGACCTCACATTGGGACATGACAACCACACACAGATATAGACTCAACTCTATGTGACCATCAGCATTCTGGTGTCACTGCTCACCAATAACTGGGGGAGGAGCGGGACGCTGAGCAGCGGGGCCAGGAGATCGTGCCCGCTGGGACCTGGTGGTTCCTCTGCTGCCAAGCCCTGCTGCTCCCTGCGCCCTCCACACTGTGCTGTCTCTACGCTGCTGGTCTTGGAGTTGGTGTCTTCTTGGTTCAGGGCTCTTGTTTTCAAAGTAGTTAGTATCTGCCAAGGTGATTGCACAAAGTTTGCTTTGAGCATTAAAATCTACTCCTCCCCCCACCCCCCCACAGCCCCCTTGTTTTTTGGCAGAGATTTTTTTATTGTGGTAAAATATACATAACATAAAAATTGACCATTTGCCCATTTTTAAGTGTACAACTCCGTGGCACTAAGTACATTCACAGTATTGTACAACCGCCACCACTATCCATCTCCAGTACTTTATCACCCCAAAATGAAACTCGGACCCATTAAACAGATAACTCTCACGTCCCCCTTCCTCAGCCCTGTTACCTCTGTTCTACCTTCTGTCGCTGTTTCTACTTTCTAGGTACCTCATATAAGTGGCATCATACAATATTCTTCCTCTTTCGTCTGGGTTATTTCACTTAGCATTCTGCCTTCAACGTTCACACATGTTGTAGCCCATGCCAGAGCTTCATGCCATCTTTTGGCTGAAGATTAAGTTTTTAATCAATGGATTTTCACCAGGGTTGACTTTTCCAATACGTTCTGCAAAATTCCCACGGACACGTAAGAAACCTGGGATCGGCTCCTCCCCTGTATCTTCGTTCACTTTATCTTCCACATGGCGTCTAACATCTGGTCGTGCCGGGCAAGGCGTTTGATTCAGTTTTCTTGGGGAAGAGGTGCTGCAGGTTGGAGGGCTATGCTGGGAACAGATGCCCTGTGGCGTGGCAGCAACGGTGCACGCAGAAAGGCTTCTCCTTGGTGATGGTGAGGAGCACTCACTGTTACACTCCTCTCCATGTTCCGCAAGCCTGGTTGGCATCATGCTTTTTTTTTTTTAAATGTGGTTTTATGTTTATTTTTACTTTTCAATTACAGTTGGCATTCAATATTATATTTAGTTCAGGTGCATAGCCTAATGGTTAGACAATTATATCACTTCTTAAGCGATCCCGTGATAAGTCTAGTACCCACCTAACACCATACAGTTATTACATTATTATTGACTATACTAGAGGCCTGACGCATGAAATTGTGCAAGGGGCTTGACCCTCACAACCCTGGCTGCCTCAGCCCTCACAGCCCCGGCTTCGTCCGGAAGGTCGTCCGGACGGTCATTCTGCTGTTCAGTCTAATTAGCATATTAAGCTTGTATTATATAGGATATATATTCCCTATACTGTACTTTATATCCCCATGACTATTTGGTAATTACCCATTTGTGCTTCTTAATCCCTTCACCTTTTCACCAGCCCCCCAAACCTCTCCCCTTTGGCAACCATCAGTTTGTTCTCTGTGCCTATGAGCCTGTTTCTGTTTTGTTTATTTGTTTATTTTATTCTTTAGATTCCACAGATAAGTGAAATCATATGATATTTTGCCTTTCTCTGTCTGACCTATTTCACTTAGCATAACACCCTCTAGGTCCACTCATGACAGGTGTGAGGTGATATCTCCTTGTGATTTTAATTTGCATTTCTTTGATGATTAGTGACCTAGAGCATCTTTCATGTCCACTGGCCATCTGTATGTCCTCATTGGAGAAATGTCTGTTCAAGTCCTCTGCCCAATTTTAAATTGGATTGTTTGTCTTTTGGTGTTAAGTTGTAAAAGCTCTTTATATATTTTGGATATATCAGATGTACCATTGGCAAATATCTTGTTCCATTTGATAGGTTGTCTTTTTATTTTGTTGATGGTTTCCTTTGCTGTGCAAAAACTTTTTAGCTTGATGTGGTCCCATTTGTTTATTTTTTAATTTTTTTCCCCCTTGCCCAAAGAGACATATCCAAAAAAAGTATAATTAAGAGCAATGGCCCTGGCTGGTTTGGCTCAGTGGATAGAGCGTATTCCGGTCAAGGGCATGTACCTTGGTTGCGGGCACATCCCCAGTGGGAAGTGTACAGGAGGCAGCTGATCGATGTTTCTCTCTCATCGATGTTTCTAACTCTCTATCCTTCTCCCTTCCTCTCTGTAAAAAATCAATAATATATATATTATTGATATATATATAAAGAGCAATGTCAGAGAGTTTACTGCCTGTTTTTTCCTAGGAGTTTTATGGTTTGGGGTCTTCTTACATTTAAGTTTTTGATCCATTTTGACTTTACTCTTGCATATGGTATAAGAAAGTGGTCTAGTTTCACTTTTTTGCATTTACCTGTCTAGTTTTCCCAACACCATTCATTGAAGAGACTGTCTTTATACTCACTGTATTTGTCACAATTTAATTGGCCATATAAGCATGGATTTATTTCTGGCCTATTTAATTCAATTTATTCTATTTAATTGATCTGTGTGTCTGTTTTTATGGCAGCACCATGCTGTTTTGATTAATATAGCTTATAGTATAGTTTGATATCAGGTAGTGTAATACCTCCCACTTGGTTCTTCTTTCTCAATATTGCTGTAGCTATTCAGGGTCTTTTATGGTGCCATACAAATTTTAGAATTATTTGTCCTAGTTTTGGGGAAAATGCCACTGGTATTTTTATAGGGATTGCATGGAATCTACAGATTGCTTTGGATAGTATGGACATCTTAAGAATGTTAATCTTCCTATCCATGAGCATGGTATATGCTTCTATTTATTTGTATCTTCTTCATTTTCTTTTTTTAATGCCTAATTTTCTGAGTACAGGTCTTTCACTTCCTTGGTTACATTTATTCCTAGGTATTTTCTTATGCAATTGTAAATGCAATTATTTTCTTAATTTCTCTTCCTTTAAAAAATATATTTTCTTATTGATTTCAGAGACAAAGAAAGAGGGAGAGAGATAGAAACATCAATGATGAGAGAGAATCATCGATCGGCTGCCTCCTGCAAAACCCCTACTGGGGACTGAGCCCGCAACCCGGGCATGTGCCCTTGACTGGAATCGAACCAGGACCCTTCAGTTTGCAGGCCGACGCTCTATCCACTGAGCCAAACCAGCTAGGGCTAATTTTCTTTCCTGCTAGTAGTTGATTGATGTATGAAGATTCAACTGGTTTCTGAATATTAATTTTCTGTCCTGTTACTTTCCTTGAATTCACCTATCAGTTCCAGTAGTTTTGTGTGTGGAATCTTCAGGGTTCTCTCTATATGGTATCATGTCATCTGCAAATAATGACAGTTTTACTTCTTCCTTTCCAATTTGCATGCCTTTTATTTCTTCTTCTTGTCTGATTGCTGTGGCTTGGACTTTCTAAGCATCCATATATTTAAACACCAAAGTCACTCTTACATCTAGAAGCTGTTCCCAATATGACTGCCTGCAGGATGGGTGTGTCGCTGTTAGGAATGCGTACAAACCACCCCAATCATTGCCAGGGACATTTCTGTCTCTGTCTTTTTGGTTTGTGGTTTTCACTGATCCATCGCTTTTTATCTGAAACCCTTGGGGCCAGGAA
This sequence comes from Myotis brandtii, assembly GCF_000412655.1. Taxonomy (NCBI): domain Eukaryota; kingdom Metazoa; phylum Chordata; class Mammalia; order Chiroptera; family Vespertilionidae; genus Myotis; species Myotis brandtii. The sequence goes on along the minus strand of NW_005371774.1, from coordinate 466,888 downwards.
GTTTTTAAGTTTGTTTTTTTTAAAGGGTGATTAGAAAAGTAATACAGTGTTATGGTGTTAATTATGTAACTCCCCACCAGTAGGGTGGGTGGTGGGCAGTCGCCTGTAATCAAACACATGGAGATAAATATTCATTCATGCCATGTACGAATAGTCCCAGTAAATGGGATAAACGCAGCTTAAGATTAAGTGTCAGTTCAAGTCACCAAGTGAGTTCTGTTCAGGCCAGGCTTAGCCCCCAAAATGACACACATGCGTGGACACACACGGTTGGTCGTGGGAGCTTTTGCAGAGCAGTGACTGTGAAGTGCAGGCTGAATACGGTGACCGTGACTTCACCGTGTGAGGCCCAGGCCCTGAGTAATGTGAGCTGTGTCCACAGAGGGTTCTGTGCTCAGAGTGGGGGTGACCCCTGGAGGACCCTGACCAGTCTCTTGAGTGTGGGGTTCCCTTGGGTCTCTCTTCCGGGCCCTGAAGCACTCCTCCCGTATGGCCTGGTTGTGCAGGTCACAGCCCCTGGAGAGCCTGCCTCCTCGCTGGGGAGGACCTTGCCTGCAGCCCAGGCTGCTCAGTCTCCTGCGCTCCGACTTGCTGGGCAGGCGCTGACGCTGGAGCCGGGGGCCTGGATGGAGCCCACCAGCCCCTTCACACAGGTGAGGGGACTGAGGCCCAAAGCGGGTGAGCTGCAGACTCACACAGCTAGTGAGGGAGCCAGACTGGGTGATTGCAGACAGGGCGGGCGCTGGGGGCCTGTGTATCAGAAACCCTCCCAGTGCCCCACCGACCCAACAAAGTGTTAGCGGGTTCCAGCCCCCACTTTCTTCCTGGGGCGCAGCGGGAGGACCGGGTCATGCAATCCAATCCCCACCCCCCCCCCCCACCCCGCTCCCCCGGCCCCACTCCCC
>NW_005371774.1:464961-465455 GCF_000412655.1 Myotis brandtii | reverse complement strand
CAGCCCCGCTCACCCTCTGCAGCTCTGTGACTATGGGTGTCTGCAAATGGTGAGCCACCTCCGGGGTTTCTGTGAACGCGGAGGAGATGCTGGAGGTAGGGAAACGGCTCAGAGTCTGGCACGTCCTCGCTGCTCACTAAATGGCAGCTGTTCTATGAAGGAGCAGGAATCGCGCCACTACGGCCGGGCACATGCTAAGTGCCATACACCGCTTCATCTTATCCTCACGGTAGCCTCGTGAGACAACACTTTAACCGCATTTTATGGGTGAGACACGGAAGCGACAGGAATGGGCCGGCTTATTCAAGGCGACACAGCTCGTGATGGGCTGGGGCAGGACTGGCGCCCAGGCAGGCCGTGCCAGGGTCCAGGTGCATTGAACGGCTGGTCACCTGCCTGTGCCCGGTGGCATCCTCATCCTGTCACCGAGCTCCCCACACCTGGGCCCCAGCCCACCTTCCCGGTTTCATTCCTGCTAAGTGCCTTAGGCACCT
>NW_005371774.1:439250-464898 GCF_000412655.1 Myotis brandtii | reverse complement strand
AACCTGCAATCCCCCTCCCCTTGCATCTCCCTGGTTTCTGAACCTCTGTCCCCCCTCCCACCTCTTGGCCTGGGCTCAGCGCCTTCCCTTGGGCTGTGTGTCTCCTGGCTACCTGTGCCTTAGGCCCTTCTCGCCACCCCCTCCAGCGAGGCTCGTTTTTTTCTCTGAGCTGTGCCACCTCCCTGCTACCAGGTCTCCTAACGGCCTGACCCTGCGCCATCCTGGTCTGCGGATGTGCTTGTCCCTGAAGGTCTGGCCCAGTCTGTTGTGCAGGGCAGGGTCCCCCACTGGGGGAGATGAATTTGCACAGATGGCAAATCTAGGGGGAGGGGTGGCATCTCTGTGTGAAGGAAGTGGAAGAGAGGCCCAAGCCAGCTTGCTTTAAGGAGGTGGGGGACAAGGTGGGCACCAGCCCCTGGCACCCCTGCCAGCCCAGGAACAGCCAGGACAGTGAGATGTTGCCTTGGTTCCCCTTCTCAGGGGTCCTGGGGGCTCTCCAAGCCCTGCCTCCACCTCCCCCTTAATGGTCCTGTCAACAGGGCCTCCCGGGGCCCTGCTCAGTCTCAGGGAAGGACAGACACCTCGCAGGGGCCTGAGCTCCCTCTGGCTGGGCTGCCTCGAGCCAGCAGCCTGCAAAGGGCGCCTGTGCTCCAGGCCTGCCCATGTTCTACATGGCACCAACCTCAGCTCGAGCCGTGCCAGCCTGTACTCTGCTGGGCAGCTAGCGCCCCCATCCTGCTTCCCCAAACAGCCTGACCCCCCAGTGCCCACCCTGGAGAGACTTGGCCGTGTTGTAGGAATCCCGTGGCCTTAGGAAAGGGGTCTGGGTTCGAGTCCTTGCACTGCCGATCCATGAGGTCTCAGCAAGTCACGTTACCTGTCCTAAGCCCACGGGGGTGATGTTATCTAATTTTCTCCCGATCAAGTGACCTGAGAGGTGTGAGAGGCCCTGGAACACTGTCGGGGCTGAAGTGTTGCTTTGTTTGGTGGGAGTCACACACTTGGGGTGACCCAGGCCCTCGAGGTCATCTGGGGGCTGGGCCCCAGATGTGAGAAGGGAGGAATTGACGATGGGAAAGCCCATGTCTCCTGGTCTGGCCCCTGCAGGACTCAGAGCTGACGGGAGGGTGTTCTCAGCCCTGGCCGCTTCTCAGCTTTGACCCCCAGGGGAGGGGTCCACGTACGGGTAGAAGCTGCTTTGAGTCTGAGGTGCCACAGGTGCCATGTGGGGCACTCCAGATGCCAGGCAGAGCTGCAGTGGTGCCCTGTGGGTGAAGACTGGTTTGTGACCACATGGGAGCCACCCCAGGGGCTTCCGAACAGGGCAGGGTGCTGAGGAGGGTGAAGATCTGTGAGTGGGAGCCTCAGGGGATGCCTACAGGTTGGCGATGCCCACAGGTTGGCGAGACCGGAGGGTCTGGGGATGGTCACCAGCTCCTGCTCCAGGTCCCCCTGTGCCTTCAGAGGCAGGGACGGTCTGCACGGTGTGGCAGTGCCCTCTGCTGGCCATGCTGGGAAAGCACAGGCTGCTCCTTAGCACTGGGAGCATCCCCCGGGCCCCGAACTCAAGTAGGAGAGCCAGGCCCCACTGGCAGGGACCCTTGGAGATGGAAAGCTCATTTTTATTTTACAAATGAGAACACGGAGGGCCGGAGAAATGAAGGAAACTGCTCAGCGTCCAGAGCTACTGGACGGCTGAGCCAGACCCATCCCGCTGGGCTCTTGCTACTCCAGAGACCCATGTCACGCGAGTATAACAGGACTCAGGCGTACTGGAAATAGCACTCTTCGTTACTTCATTAAAATCAAATTAGGTCTCGTTCCACTGTGCCGGGGCTGTGGGAGATGTCTTCTTTCCTGCCTTTGGAGGTGGGTCTGTGCAGGAGCCCAGGAGTCTTACCTGATGCCAGAAAATGCATGTGTGTGTGTGTGTGTGTGTGTGTGTGTTTAACCTTCAGTGTATTGGGACCCCTGTGGGAGCTCCATGTCCACGCCTCAGGGGCTGTGCCACAGCCTTGCCAAGATTGGCAGCCCTGGGCCTTGGGCCCGGTCACTCCTCCCCTGATGCCCACACAGCCCAGCCCTGCCACCCCAGGGCCTGCCCCCTCCCTGGGGGGCACTGCTACTCCTGGCCACTGCGTTCTCCCCAAACCACCTCTTTCTCCTGTCCCCAACCCCCTGTCTAATCCCCTTAAATTGCTCAAGATGCTGAAAATAAAACAGGAAAGTAGGTTGACTCGGGGGAGGAAAATCAAACAGCCGATGATTATCTCCGGATAAGTTCCTCCCCCCTAAACTCTGTGCTGGGCGGTGGGGGCGGGGGCAGGGTGTGCTGTGTCCTTGGAGTAACCTTCATGATGCTGCTAAAGCCACAAAAACATGGCTTAGCCAGTGGTTCTCAACCTTCTGGCCCTTTAAATACAGTTCCTCATGCTGTGACCCAACCATAAAATTATTTTCGTTGCTACTTCATAACTGTAATGTTGCTACTGTTATGAATCATAATGTAAATATCTGATATGCAGGATGGTCTTAGGCGGCCCCTGTGAAAGGGTCGTTCGACCACCAAAGGGGTCGAGACCCACAGGTTGAGAACCGCTGGCTTAGACAGTGAATAGGTTGGTTGAATCCAATTGAAGAAACCTGGGGGAAGGGGAAGGGCGTGCTGACTGCCCAACTCAACCAATCAGATTTGAAAAAGAAGCGACAGGAAGTTGGGTAAGGAGCTAAATGCCCCGAGAGAGTGGGCAGCAAAGCCAATCCTATCTGAAAGGAGTGAATTTGGGGTCCCCTGTTGTCATCCCAAGTATAAGAAGGATGATCTGGAGCAGTGGTCCTCAACCTTCCTAATGCCACGACCCTTTAATACAGTTCCTCATGTTGTGGTGACCCCCAACCATAAAATTATTTTCGTTGCTACTTCATAACTGTAATTTTGCTACTGTTATGAATTGTAGTGTAAATATCTGACATGCTATATGTGTTTTCCGATGGTCGCGACCCACAGGTTGAGAACCGCTGATCTGGAGGGTGCCCGTATGACCCTCTGACTTCTGCAGCTCCCAGATCCGCAATCCTGTCCTGCAGCTCTGACCAATAGGCCTCCACATCGCAGCCATAAACTGCCAGCCTCGTGCCAGCAGCGCCCTGAGGGGGGCGCCCTCGGCCTGCAGAACATGGAACATCTGCTGCTTCAAGGGCCTTCCCTAACCCGGGGAGGTTCAGGTTTAAGTATGAAGATGACAAAACATACTTAAGCCCCAAGGATCAAACTTTTATGTTAAAAGTGTAGGAGTAACCTATGTATATTTGTACCTTTGAAATATTGTAATAGTCAAGAGAACCTAACATATTAAAGACTGACAGACTAACCCGATGCTTCCAGTTGAAATATGTAATAGAACTGAAAATTGTGATTTTAAGTTGGAAGAAGAAAAAAATTGACTCCATTTTTGTGTATATTAATGGGATTTTAAAGAAAACGAGTGCTTTCATATATTTTATTTCTTAGGCTAACCAGAATGTATTACTTGGAGATATTGTTATATCTTATAATCTTGTTAGAATCATGTTTCCTTTGTTAGGCAACTGAAGTGCTTACAAAGGAAATGTACTATATTAAATTTATAAATGCAGTTCGAAGTGTTTAGGAGAATTTAATTAATTAAGTTTGCAAATGATTCTTAAAGGAAGCTGAGGGTCGTTAAGTTGAGTAAATAGGACACTAATCAAAGAAAACTGAGGGTCGCTGTCCTTATCTTTCAATATTTATAAACAAAATAACAAGATTTGTAAACCGAACATAACAGCTTGAGGATAACTTGGTTATCTCTAGTTTAATGAATGGAACATTAATTTAAAACCCAAGTAAGTAGTTCTTTCTGGACTGCCCTCAGACATAAAAAAAATAATTCACAGTGACAGCTGTTAGTACAAATAGCTACATTTATGGAGTGCTTTACACTGATCGCCTCCTTCAGATACGAGACGCGGGAGGTCGGAGCTTGCCCACGTCCACACCGAGAGGGAGCAGTGCAAGCTGGACTTGAGTAGGTGCTTGAATCCTGAGGCTGCACTGCTGAGCACAGTGTTGGATGACCTTTGAGGTTTGGGTTTCTGGGGTCTGCCCTTAGGTTCCTGGAGAGCGGACCACAACTCCCCTAACTTATATCAGTAGATGCTATTTTGTCAGCACACCCACCTGCCCAGTAACTGTGGTCCTCAACAGAAATGGGAGTCTCTTGAGTGCTTGGATCCGAACCCCAAAGTACCATTTGAGGAACTACCATATGTTTGTGTCCAACAAACACTGAAATTCTGATATCCACCAGGGCCTGTGACCAGGTGTACAGGGTCTCTCCCTTGTCGTATACATTAATCATTTTCCCGCCTGTCTTGCCCCTGATCATTTACATAAGCAATGTTAGTGGTGTCTAACGTAACAGTATAGTTTCTAGGTAACAGAACAAGAGGATGAAAAGATAAGCTATGGATTGGGAGAAAATCTTTGTAAACCACATAGGACTACTTTTTCAGAATATATAAAAATTTTCAAAACCCAATAGTGAAAAAACAAATAATCCAATTAGAAAACAGGCAAAAGATAAGAAAAGATATTTCAGCAAAGATGATTTACATATGACAAAAAAGGCACATGAAAATTGTTCATCAAAGGGAAATGACAATTAAAACCACCACATATCATCTGGTAATCCTGGCCAAAATAATAGTCTCTAGTCCAGGAATGGCGAACCTATGACACGCGTGTCAGAGGTGACACGTGAACTCATTTTTTTTGGTTGATTTTTCTTTGTTAAATGGCACTTAAATATATAAAATAAATATCAAAAATATACATCTTTGTTTTACTATGGTTGTAAATATCAAAAAATTTCTATATGTGACACGGCACCAGAGTTAAGTTAGGGTTTTACAAAATGCTGACACGCCGAGCTCAAAAGGTTCGCCATCACTGGCCTAGACTGTGGGTGTTGCAAGTCTGAAAACTATATTCCTAGACTGTCTTGTCCTGCTACCCGTTATGTTCTGCCAATGAGAGGCAACGGTTGGAGATAGGAAGCGGGTATGGGAGAAGCTTTTGGGGGAGGATGGGGTATCTGGTAGCAGCCCTCCCTGTCGCAGTGGTAGCAGGGTGGCAGCGGTGACAACAGCAGCAACAGCTGGTGAGTGTGGGCTCGGTAACGCTGTTTCCTTTTTGTTTCCTGCAGGTGCCAAACTGTGGGTATCCTGACCTTCCACCTCTGTTCCTACAGCAACGCCAACTCCTTTATCACTAAAGCTCTGTGTTCAATTCCCTCTGTTGAAAATGTTTACAGTGGTTTCTGTTGGTACATGGGAAACTGGCTGACAGATCTCCTCCTCTCGTTTGCTTTTTGTGCTCAGTACTTGGATTTCAAGATCGACCCATGTTGCAGCATCTGTGCTAGGTCTGTCCCTCCTCCTCCTCCTCCTCCTCCTCCTCCTCTATTGATTTTTTACAGAGAGGAGGGGAGAGGGATAGAGAATTAGAAACATCGATCAGCTGCCTCCTGCTGGGGGTGTGCCTGCAACCAAGGTACATGCACTTGACCGGAATCAAACCTGGGACCTTTCAGTCCGCAGGCTGACGCTCTATCCGCTGAGCCAAACCGGTCAGGGCTAGGTCTGTCACTTCTAACTGCGGGGTATCAAGGGGTGTGCATCGACCACATTGCACCTGCCCCACCCCCAGGGTTGGCACCCAGAGGGCCACCCCACATGCTGTGTTAAATATCCTCACACCTGCCCCCCTTCTAAACCTGTGTGAGGATTTCTCTGCAATAAAAGTATATACTCAGGAGTGAAATTGTTTTGCCAAAGATCACAGGAATGACGACTGCATTTGACTAGGCACTGTGAGATTGTGCTCCTAAATAGCTGCACCTCCCCAATATCCTTCTACATATGCCATTTTGTAATGATTTCTCCCACTTTACATAAGACAAAAATGTAAACAGTGGTAAATGAAGGTATGAACTATAATCAGCTCCTATTGAAACAACTCAAACCATGTTTAGGATAAAGCTTCTAGAACGAGACTGGAAATCCCAGCGCTACCGTGCACTAGCTGTGTGACCTTGGGACAGTGGCTTAATGTCTCTGTGCTTCAGGCTACCCATTTAAAAACGGAGATAATAATAGTACCTACCTCGTTTGGATGTTATGAGAATTAAATGAGATAATGCACACAAAGCGTTCAGATGTTTCCTGGCATTTAGCAAGAAGCCAAGGAACGTTGGCCATTATTGTTGGACATTTAGGTAATTTCCTTTTATTGCTATTTTGCTATTTCTCAACAATGTTTCCATGAGGTTTATGCTTCTATTATTATTATTATTATTAGAGGCCCAGTGCACGAATTTTGTGCACTGGTGGTGGTGGTGGTGGGGTCTCACAGCCAGGCCTGTGCCCTCTTGGGGGATGTCTGACTGGCAGTTGGACATCCTTAGGGCTGCCACAGAGGTGGGAGAGGCTTCCGCCACCACCACTGTGCTCCCAGCTGTGAGCCTGGCCCAGGGCTTCCGGCTGAGCAGTGCTCCCCCTGCGGGAGTGCAATGACCACCAGGGGGCAGCACCTGCATTGAGCATCTGCCTACTGGTGGTCAGTGTGCATCATAGCAACTGGTTGCTTTGCCGTTTGATCGATTTGCATATTAGCCTTTTATTATATAGGATTATTATTATTATTATTATTATTGTAAAAGACACATAGCATTACATTCACCACTCAGGTTGGGGATTCCCAGCAGCCTGCCTGACTACTGCGCAGGAGCTTGGTGGCAGTGCCAGCCTGTGCCTAACAGCCTTTAACTTGGGACACCTGCTCTCCATAGAACCACAGGTCCGCCCCAAGCCGTATGATCAAGGCCAGTAGCTGGGTGAGCCCGTCCTCTGAATTCCTGATTTCTGCAGATCCAAGGTCCTTCCCAGGGTTTCCCTGGGGTTGATGAGACTCAGAGATCCAACTGCAGGTCGGGCAGGGGAATACCTGTGCATCGAATCCCAGGGCTTTGCCATTTTGTGCGGACCTGTGCAATGATGCCACCTCTCCGGACCCCTGTGGCCCCACCTGTGAAATGAATGCTGGCCTCCAGACTCATCAGCAGTGTGGTGTGAGTAAGCCTTCGTTCCCCTGGGGCCTCCGTTTTGTTATCTGTGAAGTGGGGGACATCACACACCTTTACAGGGTTATCGGGAGGACTGGTGAGGGACACCTGCTCTCCATAGAACCACAGGTCCGCCCCAGGCCGTATGATCAAGGCCAGTAGCTGGGTGAGCCTGTCCTCTGAATTCCTGATTTCTGCAGATCCAAGGTCTTTCCCAGGGTTTCCCTGGGTTGATGAGACCCAGAGATCCAACCGCAGATCGGGCTGGGTAGTACCTGTGCATCGAATCCCAGGGCTTTGCCATTTTGTGCGGACCTGTGCAATGATGCCACCTCTCCGGACCCTTGTGGCCCCACCTATGAAATGAATGCTGGCCTCCAGACTCATCAGCAGTGTGGTGTGAGTAAGCCTTCGTTCCCCTGGGGCCTCCGTTTTGTTATCTGTGAAGTGGGGGACATCACACACCTTTACAGGGTTATCGGGAGGACTGGTGATGTTTGCAAATTGCTTGGCCCAGTGCCTGGTAGAGATTTTTATTCAGTTTCAAGCTGAATGTTCCGTCTGCCTGATCCTGTAGGTGCCCTGTGCATTCTGACTGGTTGGCATCCAACCTGCACACTGAACGTAAGGCCCCCAGCGCCCCTCACGCTTGTGTCCCAGAGTCCTTCGGGGTCTGTACATCGTCTGTGGGATGCCCTGTGGGAACACCAGGCTGCCTTCTGCCCCGGTCCTGAGGCTGAGACCAAACCCAGGCTCGGCTGCCGGCCACTGGAAAGCCAATACGCGAGAGACGGGCTGGTGGGAGGGGGGTGGGTTCCATCAAGAGCCAGCAGCCTGAGAAGATGGCGGACGAACGTCACAAAGTTGGTCTTAGCAATTTGACACGGGCAAGGGTGTTGTTATTCCTCACCGTCTGCCTGATCCTGTAGGTGCCCTGTGCATTCTGACTGGTTGGCATCCAACCTGCACACTGAACGTAAGGCCCCCAGCGCCCCTCACGCTTGTGTCCCAGAGTCCTTCGGGGTCTGTACATCTTCTGTGGGATGCCCTGTGGGAACACCAGGCTGCCTTCTGCCCCGGTCCGGAGGCTGAGACCAAACCCAGGCTCGGCTGCCAGCCACTGGAAAGCCAATAAGCGAGAGACACGGGCTGGTGGTAGCGGAGTGGGTTTTATCAAGAGCCAGCAGCCTGAGAAGATGGCGGACGAACGTCACAAAGTTGGTCTTAGCAATTTGACACGGGCAAGGGTGTTGTTATTCCTCACCTGAGGGCATTTTTTTGGACATTTTTTCCATTGATTTTTAGAGAGAGTGGAAGGGAGAGAGAAAGAGGAAGGGAGGAGAGAAAGAGGAAGGGAGGAGAGAAAGAGAGAGAGAGAGAGAGACATCAATTGGTTGCCTCCTGCAAATGCCCTGACTGGAACTGGGGATGGAACCTGCAACCCAGGTACGTGTCAGTGCCCTTGACTGGGAATCGAACTCGAGACCTTTTGGTGCACGGCCCAAGCTCTGTCCACCAAGCCACACCCGGCCAGGGCAGAGCAGGGGTTTTTATAACGAGGGAGGAGGAAGAAACAGAAACAGACCAAAGGAATCCAAAGGAGGGGGTTGATATTCCACCATTGAGGGGACTACGTGCAAACCAACACAGCCTGTTCAGATAACTGGTCGAAGGTCAGCAAATCTCCCAGAGCCGGCATGTCTGGGGGTCGGAGTCTGCTTCCTTTGAAGTTAGTTCCTAGAATTCTTAGGCCAACAGGCTGCTTGTCTGCAGCCACGTATTAGTTAACAGGTCATTATCTACAGGAACAATGTGAAAAGAATGGTGAGTGGGTTACAAGGCCACAGACTCGGATCCCCGTAGAAACTTCTTTCTCCTTCTCTGTCCCTCGTTCCATCCTATCTTCTCACCCTCGGAGGACAACCTTTTCCCTCTCCCACACACACGATGAAGACATTGCCTCTGCCCGCATCCTCAAGGGCACCCCAGGGCTGTCTACACTTTTCACTTTCTTTGTAACTCCCTTTGGCTCAAAAAACCTACTGGAGGATTTCAGCTCCAACATGTAAAGATCTTAGAAACCATTTCTCTCATCCTTACAAGGGGAAAGCTGAGCAGGCTGACAGATGCAGAGGGCAGAAAATCAGTAATTACATGTTCTGAACACATTCTATTCAAGCTCACACAGAACACTCACCGTGTCTGCGTCCCCCCACATTCGTATGTTGAAGCCCTAACCCCGTGCAACTGTATTTGGAGTTGGGGTCTCTAAGGAAGTAATTAAGGTTAAATGAGGTCATAACAGCGGGGCCCTGCTCTGATATACTTTGTGTCCTCATCACGTAGAGGGCACGTGAGCACACGGCAAGGAGACGGCGGTCGGCAGGCCCAGGGAGGGCCCACACCAGACACGTACCCGCGGGCACTTTGATCTTGGGCTTCCAGTCTCTGGAACTGTGAGAAAATAAATTTCTTTTTTTTACGCCACTAAACCTATGACATTTTGTTATAACAGCCCACGCAGGCTAAGACACCAAGACACATTCTGAGCAATAAAACACACCATAACAAATGGAAAGAAAATAGATACCATACCAAGGGCAGTTAAGATGATAATGGGATTGGAAAGAGGTCTCTGGAGCTTACGCTCACTGACTTCAGGCAAATCTGCTTCTGCTGTTGACCCCACTTCAGGCAACAATGGTCAGCCCACCGGGGGTGGGTATCCCCTGCAAACCTCTCTCTCTCCCTCTCCCTCTCTCTCTCTCTCTCTCTCTCTCTCTCTCCTCTCTCTGGCTCTGTCCTCTCTTCTCTCTCTCTCTCTCTTCTCTCCTCTCTCTGGCTATGGGGATCTAATGAGGCAGCTGACCCGGCCTCCGGGGCCTCTCTCTCTGGCTCTCTCCTCTCTTCTCTCTCTCTCTCTCTCTCTCTCTCTCTGGCTATGGGGATCTAATGAGGCAGCTGACCCGGCCTCCGGGGCCCAGCCAAGGCTGTGACCTGGGAGCAGAGGAGATGTCTCTAGCCAGGGATGAGGGGAAGTGGAAATGGGGCTCATGGGTGGTCCTGGGGAGGCATCAGAGTCCTTCCTCTGGCCTTGGGGGCCCCAGGCTGGCAGGTGCACGAGCCCTTTATTGGGTTAAAGAGATGATGTCATCTCCACTGGCCTTTTGCACTTCTTTGAGTCTGCAGGCGAGTGTCCACTCAGCCTCAGAGTGAGCAACAACATCGGACCAGATTGGAGGACATTCCCAGGGTTGACCATTGGCAGCTGTGCTGTGGCCTCTAGTTGAGATATAATTCACATACCATATACTTTCTTATCCTTATTAGAATGTACAATTCAATGGTAGTATTATCATAGAGTTGTGCATTCATTCATCATAACAATTAATTAGAACATTTTCATCAATAAAAAACAACACCACAAAACTCAGCACCTTTTAGCCATCACTCCCAATCTCTCCATCACCTCCAGCCCTGGGAAGCATTCATCTTTTTGTCTCTCTAGATTTGCCTATTCCAGACATTTCACATAAATCGAATCACATGATACGTGGTCCTTTTTGACTGGTTTCTTTTACTTTACATATGTTCGTCCACGCTGTAGCAGTACTTCATTCTTCATGGCGATATCATCGTTCATTGTATGGGTATACCACATGTTATTTAACGGCTCATCACTTGATAGAATTTGGGTTGTTTCTGTGTTCTGGTTATCATGAATATTGCTGCTATCAACATCTGTACAGTTTTGTGTGGACACCTTTTCTTTTCTTTGGGGTATATAGTTGGAATAGAATTGCTGATCATATGGGAATTCTGTTTAGTCATTTGAGACACTGCCAGGTTGTTTTAAAAACCAACGGCACCATTTTATATTCTGCAGCACACTAAAAATATATATTTCTGGCCAATCTGACCAAAAATAGGTATAATTTTGTAAATTATCATTTACACAGCACGGCTATTGATATGTTGACTGTTGTCATTTTTTACGTGACAGCCTAAGGGAAAAGAGGTCAGGGCCCCTGACTAAATAGTCAGGTTTGTATGTTTTACACATTCTTGCAGCACACTGATCAAAATTGCTGCCTTAGGGCAATTTCCAGACGTTTGAAATTCTTTGATAATGTCAATCAGTTTTGCTTGTTTTACTGGGGAGGGGCTATGGAGCTTCTAATGCTTTCAAGTGGAACCAAAGAATTTTTTTTAACATAAAAGTGGTCTTATAAATTATTAAGAAAAAGACAAACACTCCCCCACACACACAACATGTGCAAAGAGCAATAGGCAGTTTACTTTAGAAAAACTAGAAATGGTCCATTGACATAAAATATATTGAGCTTCAAAAATATTTGAGACAAAGATATTTAACTCAAAAGAATGTATCATTTCTCTGTTATCAAATTGTGGAAAAAGAGAAGTAATAATACACAGGATTGTCAAGGCCATGTATAAACAGATACTTTCCTACCTACTTGAGGAGGGTATTAATTACAAGAAATATTTTGGAGGGCAATTTGATAATATATTCCAAGATATTTTAAAAATATCACTTTAAAAATTACTAGAAATTTACCTTAGGAAAATTATCTAACAAGAATTCAATATATATATATAAATTAATACAATCTAATTGTCTTTTCTTAGGGGATTGGTTGAGTAAATTATGGTGTACTCAAACATAGCTTTGAAAATGATTAGGTAGATCTCAATGAATTAACATGTATATTAAAGGTGGGGGGTATATCAGAGAAGTATGGCCCATATGATTCCCTTGGTAAAATCTACTCTCTGTAATCACACTGTCTAAGTTATATGTATGGCCCTAGCTGGTTTGGCTCAGTGGATAGAGCGTAGGCCTGCAGACTGAAGGGCCCGGGGTTGATTCCGGTCAAGGGCACATGTCCCGGTTTTCGGGCTCAATCCCCAGTAGTGGGTGTGCAGGAGGCTGCTCATCAATGATTCTCTCTCATTATTGATGTTTCTATCTCTCTCTCCCTTTCCCTTCCTCTCTGAAATCAATAAAAACATATTTTAAAAATAATAATAAATCATATGCATGCACATGCATAGAAAAACACCCTCAGAGGGTATATCTTAAACATTGACTAGAAGGTACCTCCGGATAGGAGAATGTGGGTGATTTTCATTTCCTTACCTTTGTCTTTCTGTGAGAATATATGTTTAAATGTATCTCCAGTGACATGTATTATTTTAACCACAAAGAAAACCCACCAGTAGTGTTTCTTTCTGATGGCAGGCCAAGGAGCTGGGGCTGAGGGTGGGCAGAAGGCAGCCGGGGAAGTCAGTGTCCAGGCAGAGCGGAGCCTGCAGGGTCTGTGGGACTCCATGCCTTTGGAGCCTCACTCTCCCAAGCCATCCGTTTAACAAGTGACAGGCTGGACGTAGGAGACACTGCAGAGGGAGGACCCACCTGGCCTGCCAGCAGGTGGATGGGACTGGGTCGTGGAGCCTGGGAGACACTGCCCGTCAGAAAGAGCTGCTCTGTGTCCACGCCAGGCAGGGCCCAGCATCGCTGCCCTTGGGGTCCGAGGTTGGGCTCGTGGGTAGCAGGGGAGGAGGCAATGTCCTGGAGGCTGACACCTGGGCTGGGGCTCTGGGGACGACGGGAGGCCCCCTGCAGACCGGGGTATGAGGATTAAAAGGGGTAAAGCGGGTAGTTTGACCCACAGGAGTGGCTGAACTCCCAGGAGAGATGATAGCAAGCAGGGGAGAAAGAAGAAAACGGGACCAAGGGCAGAGGCCTGGGAGGAGGGAGGGAGCCCCAAGAGAAGGGGTCAGGCCGAGTGCAGGAAGGAGGGGAGCGCCCAGCTGCCAAGGGGGACCTGGGCCCCAGGGCTGAGGCCGCCATGCCCCCGGCACACTCCTGGGGGCACACTCCGCACGGACACTAGGTGGCACTGTGCCCACTCTAATGGCCGCTCCTTCTAGCCTGGGCCATTCTCTTTTTGTTAAGGAGAAACCCATGTGTGGGGAGGGAGGCCATGCAAATGCCCTATTTAACAGAGAGAAGCCCAAAGAGGGCAGTGGCTTGCCCCAGAGCATGTATGGGGGTCATGGCAGAGGCAGGCCCACCTCCTCGCCTCCTGGTTCCCGTCTCAGGGCCTCTCTCCGTCACCCCCAGAGACGAATCCAGAAAAATGCTGGCAGGATCCCGAAGGAAGGAAGCTGGTGGTCCCGAGGCCCACCAGACCCAGCCTCCAGCACCACCCACGCTTCGGTCTTGTGCAGGGAATCACCTTCCTTGTTTTACCCCATTCGTCGCACCCCCATTCTCTCCCCACCAGCAGCCACCTCGCTGTTTCTCAGTACCAGCCGGACCAGATCACTCCCCCATTCACACCCCCGTGGCTCCCAAACGCTCTTTGCCCTGGCGTTTCCCTGAGCCCGGCCTGGGGGCTGTCCCTCTGGAAGCCACTCCTGAGCCGTCTGAGCCGTCCTGCCCTTTGGGTTCGGCCTGATAAAGCTGGTCATACTGGGTCACCTGGCAAACTCTCCTCCCGCTCTGAGAGTGGAGGAGGACATTCATGAACAGAGCCACAGCTGTCTGTTAATTATTCACCTCACGAACTATAGACAAGAGGTTTTCTTACAGACCCTGGGAAACTGAAGGGTGAAACGAGGCTGTAAAAAGATAAGATGCCTTGATGGGTCCATGACTCAGAAAAGAAATACATGTGGAGAACAGACCAAGGACAGCACATGCTTTGATTTGGTTGCTGCACCTGGACTCTGACCCCCTCCGGGAGTTTGCCTCAGGAACGCTGACCGTTCTGAGGTCCCAGGAACGGGCTGAGCTGTTTGTAACATCATAGAAGATTAGCCACTTGTATCAGACTTTGAGCTCCTGAAGGCCGACTGCAGACTCTACCTTCCCCTTTCCCTGTCACACTTGTAGCTCGCAGCTGCACGTAGCTAACTTCTCCCTCGTGTGTGTATATAAAATTAATACAATCAATGATTCTCTCTCATTATTGATGAGAATCAATGATTCTCTCTCATTATTGATGAGAATCAATGATTCTCTCTCATTATTGATGAGAATCAATGATTCTCTCTCATTATTGATGAGAATCAATGATTCTCTCTCATTATTGATGAGAATCAATGATTCTCTCTCATTATTGATGAGAATCAATGATTCTCTCTCATTATTGATGAGAATCAATGATTCTCTCTCATTATTGATGTTTCTATCTCTCTCTCCCTTTCCCTTCCTCTCTGAAATCAATAAAAACATATTTTAAAAATAATAATAAATCATATGCATGCACATGCATAGAAAAACACCCTCAGAGGGTATATCTGCATATTACCTCTTGCACAGCCAACTGGCAAGGGAGGGGTCAGAGCAGATTTTTGTGGGTGACCTGCTGCTCTCCCATACTGCTGGCAGTATTGAAATAAATTCAACCCTGTCTCTGCTGAATTGGCTCAAGTGGTGACAGGCAGCCCGGGCCCCTTGGTGGTCTGGTTACAGCTCCATCCCCCGGCCCCTCTAACCCCTCTTATCCCCATGATGGAAATACATGTGGAGAACAGACCAAGGACAGCACATGCTTTGATTTGGTTGCTGCACCTGGACTCTGACCCCCTCCGGGAGTTTGCCTCAGGAACGCTGACCGTTCTGAGGTCCCAGGAACGGGCTGAGCTGTTTGTAACATCATAGAAGATTAGCCACTTGTATCAGACTTTGAGCTCCTGAAGGCCGACTGCAGACTCTACCTTCCCCTTTCCCTGTTACACTTGTAGCTCGCAGCTGCACGTAGCTAACTTCTCCCTCGTGTGTGTATATAAAATTAATACAATCAATGATTCTCTCTCATTATTGATGAGAATCAATGATTCTCTCTCATTATTGATGTTTCTATCTCTCTCTCCCTTTCCCTTCCTCTCTGAAATCAATAAAAACATATTTTAAAAATAATAATAAATCATATGCATGCACATGCATAGAAAAACACCCTCAGAGGGTATATCTGCATATTACCTCTTGCACAGCCAACTGGCAAGGGAGGGGTCAGAGCAGATTTTTGTGGGTGACCTGCTGCTCTCCCATACTGCTGGCAGTATTGTAATAAACGCTCATATATGATTCAACCCTGTCTCTGCTCCATTGGCTCAAGTGGTGACAGGCAGCCTGGGCCCCTTGGTTGTCTGGTTACAGCTCCATACCCCCCCCCCGCAACCCCTCTTATCCCCACGGTACACTCCCCTTTGCTCTAACACCTTCCAGCCTCATGTTTACTTCTCTTCTCCTCTATCCTGAACTGCAGGCGGGAGGTAGAACGGGCCCATTTTGTTAGCAGCCTGTCCATCGGGGTCCAGTGGTGGCTCTCGGACTAAGAACAGCCGTGCTGGCCGAGCAGGAGGGCAGCCGGTGCCGGTGTCACAGGACAGTGTCTTTGGGACAGCCTTACCGGGTACTGCGACGCGGCCACGTGTGTCTGTCTGGCACTGTGGGCAGAGCATCAGCATTTGGACACATGGCGTTTGAAACAGAATGTCTGCCAGATGGTCAGGCAGAGCCATGGAGCTAGTCCTGCCCCAGGGCCCCCCTGTTAGCCTCACGCCCCCATTCGGAGACCTGGCATGGTCTAATGTGTTTGAGAACAGAGCATCACTGGGCTGGAGCTCAGTTCCAAGTTTTGGAAAATGAGGGGGTGCATCTGGAGCAGGTGGGCCCAGCATGGCCTCTGTCCTGAGCTGGACAGAGCTCTCCCAGAGTTGGGACCTACAGACCCCTGAGCCAGACAATGAGGGCAACGTTCCGGGACCCACAAAGCTGAAGGAGGAGCAGCACCCCAGCACGGCACCCCTGTTGGCGCAGCTGGATCACAGAACCAACACTTCAGAACATTTCCCTCTCCTCTCTCTCGTACAACACAGCTGCATCAGTGCATCAACTGAGGTTCATCAAAAAGGCTAAATAAAGGAAAAATGATCTAAATAAGCCTCTCTTCATTCCATTTTATATTTCAACTAGAGGCCCGGTGGACAATATTCGTGCACTCAGGAGGGTCCCTCGGCCCAGCTTGTGGAACCAACACTTCAGAACATTTCCCTCTCCTCTCTCTCGTACAACACAGCTGCATCAGTGCATCAACTGAGGTTCATCAAAAAGGCTAAATAAAGGAAAAATGATCTAAACAAGCCTCTCTTCATTCCATTTTATATTTCAACTAGAGGCCCGGTGGACAATATTCGTGCACTCAGGAGGGTCCCTCGGCCCGGCCTGTGCCCTTTAGCACTCCGGAAGCCCTTGGGGGATGTCTGACTGTGGGGAGTGGGCCTAAGCCACAGTCGGACATGCTTAGCACTGCTGCAGAGGCAGGAGAGGCTCCCGCCACCGCTGCTGCACTCGCCAGCCCTCAGCCCGGCTTGTGGCTGAGCATTGCTCCCCCTTTGGGAGGGCACTGACCACCAGGGGGCAGCTCCTGCATTGAGCGTCTGTTCCCTGGTGGTCAGTGTGTGTCATAGCAACCGGTCGTTTTGCTACACAGTCGGACATGCTTAGCACTGCTGCAGAGGCAGGAGAGGCTCCCGCCACCGCTGCTGCACTCGCCAGCCCTCAGCCCGGCTTGTGGCTGAGCATTGCTCCCCCTTTGGGAGGGCACTGACCACCAGGGGGCAGCTCCTGCATTGAGCGTCTGTTCCCTGGTGGTCAGTGTGTGTCATAGCGACCGGTCGTTTTGCTGTTTGGTCAATTAGCATATTACCCATTTATTATATAGGATGCTGAGTAATATTTTAAATCTTACCTTTTTTCAGGAGTGTTCGACATTGGACAAAAGGAATGGGCGTCCTCTGTCTGCAGGAAGTTCTGACGTCCGACAAATCGGAACAAGGCAGTGGTCCTCGCCCCGGGCCAGCCTCTCCCGCGTGCAGCCCATCTTGCCGTCTTCCTAAAGAGGAAGGATGCTTCTTGTCGGAGGGAAGCTGAACCCGTGTTCACGCTCCCGCACGGGAGCAGGGGTGGGATGGGCCGAGGGAAAGGAAGGGAGAAAGCCAGGACGAGCTCTGGATGGAGGGCAGTCTGGGGGAAATTCTGGAAACTTTGAGGTAGCTCAGGCTGAGATGGAAGTGGTCAGAAGAATCTCTCCTAAAGGTGACTCCAAAGGTCTCTGAATCAACACTTTAAAAGCACACACAGCCATAGCAGGTTTGACTCAGTGGACAGAAAGT
Source organism: Myotis brandtii (assembly GCF_000412655.1). Classification (NCBI taxonomy): domain Eukaryota; kingdom Metazoa; phylum Chordata; class Mammalia; order Chiroptera; family Vespertilionidae; genus Myotis; species Myotis brandtii. The sequence goes on along the minus strand of NW_005371774.1, from coordinate 447,544 downwards.
CAGCCTGCGGACTGAAGGGTCCTGGGTTCAATTCGGGTCAAGGGCACATGCCCGGGTTGCAGGCTCGATCCCCATTAGGGGGCATGCAGGAGGCAGCCCATCAATGATCCTCTCATCATTGATGTTTCTATCTCTCAAAATATATTTTAAAAAATAAATAATAAAATAAACACACACACAACATAAGTTACCAGAAATTAGCATAGAAAGCAATGAGTAAGGGGGCTATATCATCCAAAGTAAACATCAGAATACTGACCTGATGACTGGACAGTGTAATTGGAACCGAGACTGCCCACCCCTTCCAGACGAGGGTGCCGGCTAACGGGCATGAACCCTAAAAGGAAATGCTTGCTGTGAAGAAGAGGTGCACCAGATGGTTCCTCATTCCCTGTCCATCTTCCGTGTGACCGGTGGTGGCCGTGTTTGGAGAGTAGGAGAGGTTAGCAAGAGGACAGGGTGTCCCCTCGGACCTCTCCTTGGCCCCTGGGGCTTGCAGTGCTCCCACCCCTGCTCCTACACTCTGTAATTGGAACCGAGACTGCCCACCCCTTCCAGACGAGGGTGCCGGCTAACGGACATGAACCCTAAAAGGAAATGCTTGTCTGTGAAGAAGAGGTGCACCAGATGGTTCCTCATTCCCTGTCCATCTTCCATGTGACCGGTGGTGGCCGTGTTTGGAGAGTAGGAAAGGTTAGCAAGAGGACAGGGTGTCCCCTCAGACCTCTCCTTGGCCCCTGGGGCTCATGGTGCTCCCACCCCTGCTCCTACACTGAGCTCAGGTCTGCAGAGACAAGTGACACAGGTCAGCCACAGGCCAAAGACGGGGAGGGCACGCCGCTGCTGTGACGTTCCTCTCAACCTTTCGTTTCGGACAAGACTCTTGGTTTAGGTGAGAATCTAGTTTTGCTTGTTCGGTGTCGTGAGTGTGTGTGTGTGTGTGTGTGTGTGTGTGTGTGTGTGTGTGAGCCCCGCGCACGTGTGTGTGTGTGCCCCCGCGCACGTGTGTGTGTGTGTGCGCGCCCCCGCACACGCGTGTGTTGAATCTCCCTCATTCTTCACACTGAATGCTTCACTGGAAGAGAAAGCAGCTCCAAGACACAGGCTGTCAGCAGGTCTTCCCTCCACCAATGTTTTAAAGACAGGGCTTTATACTTCACAATGATCAGCTCTTCAGCATCCCCATCTTTTAAAAATCGTTTTTATTGAATAAACGATGTATAGCAAAACAACAACAACAAATCAGACAAATGGATGCCGCAGTGGTATGTTACATTCCACATAATAAACTCGCTGACGGCCTTGAATACAAAACACAGAGCCTTGGATGCAGGAGCTACCGTTACAGTCTGAAACCTCAACCCTCCCTGGGGTACCTTGGCAGGTCTTTTGTGTTTGAGCACCCATTTCAATGTGTGTGTGTGTGTGTGTGTGTGTGTGTGTGTGTGTGTTGGGGGGTGGGGGTCTCCACACCTCCAGCAAGCAGCGTTCAGACACCAGCAGGGTGGCAGAGAATTCAACTCAATTCTGACACTATCTACCCAGGGTAGCACCAGCTTCCACAGGGTGAGGGCTCCGTCCCACAAGACCCCCACCCCCCATGTCAGATGCTAATTCCAAGGCCAGGCTTGTACTTCTGACCAATGGGCTACACGCTGGAGGTTCCAAGGACTCCCTCCAGCTCAGGATGCCAACCACAAATCCAGGTTGTTGCCCGTACTCCTGACGGACTGCTCTCTATCCGAGGTTCCCAAGATCCTCTCCTTGGGTTCAGTTAACTTACTAATTGAAGAGTGGCTCCCAGAACCAGAGAAACATGTTACTAGGCCACTGGCTTATTGTGAAAGGATGTAACTCGGGAACAGCCAGAGGGAAGAGAAGCATGAGGCAAGGCATGGGGCAAGGGTGCAGTTCTTCTATGTCTCTTCCATGCACTGTTTTCCCGCATCTCCACATACTCACCAACCGGAAGCTCTCTGAACCCCATCTTTTTAGGGGCTTCATTACATAGGCATGATACAACCATTGGCCATTGGCAACTGATTCAATCTCCAGCCCCTCTTCCCTCCCCAGAGGTCGGGGGTGGGAGTGAAAGTTCCAACCCTCTAATCACATGATTGGCTCCATTGGCAACCAGCCCCCATCCTTAGATGAGTTCCAAAAGTCATCATTAACATAGGAACAGACACCTTTATCACTCTCACTACTTAGGAAATTCCACGGGTTTGGGGGCTCTGTGCCAGAAAAGGGAGGAAGACCAAATAAATATTCTATATAATAAAGAGGTAATATGCAAATTGACCATCATGCCCTTGCACAAGATGGCTGCCCCCATGTGGTTAAAGATGGCCACCACAAGATGGCCAGCAGGGGAAGGCAGTTGTGGGCGATCAGGCCAGCAGGGGAGGGCAGTTAGGGTGACTGGGCCTGCAGGGGAGGGCAGTTAGGGGCAACCAGGCCTGCAGGGGAGGGCAGTTGGGGGTGACCGGGCTGGCAATGGAGGGCAGTTGGGGTGACCAGGCTGGCAATGGAGGGCAGTTGGTGGCGACTGAGTCAGTAGGGGAGGGCAGTTGGGGGCAACTGGGCTGGCAGGGGAGGGCAGTTGGGGCGATCGGGCTGGCAGGGGAGGGCTGTTGGGGGCGATCGAGCCGGCAGTGGAGCAGTTAGGCGTCGATCAGGCTGGCAGGGGAGTGGTTAGGTGGTGACCAGGCTGGCAGGCAGAAGCAGTTAGGGGCAATCAGGCAGGCAGGCGAGCGGTTGGGAGCCAGCAGTCCCGGATTGTGAGAGGGATCTGACTGGAGAGGGTGCAGGCTGGGCTGAGGGACAACCCCCCCACCCACCCCCATTGCACAAATTTCGTGCACCGGGCCTCTAGTTTCTTATAAATTACAACACAGCAGGTCTTTGAAAAGATAAGGTACACACCTATTTTGGATACTTTAGCAATAAGTTTTTTTTCCCTCAAAATGTATGGATAATATATACAGCCATTAAACAGGCCTGTTCACCTTTTGGCATATTCTTTTAAAATATCATTTAAACCACTAGGACAATTACACACAGGAAAAAGTGGCTGTGTTCATTTATTGCTTTAGTTACCTGTATTCTGTTCCTCTTAGCAAATGACACGCTTCACCCAACTTCTAGACCCAAGAGCTCTCCATGATAGTCAAGCTTAGACTATCAGCTGCCCATCCTTAAATTCCATTGAAGACAGCAAATGAAATCAAAACATATTTAATACCTACAATAGGCGATGGCTTGTTATAAGTTCTATAGATGGAATAAAGCATAAAATCCTGTCAGGAGAGTTTATAACTTGGTTATAGATGTACTCTCAAATTCTCATTGCTGTAGGGCTGATGGTCAAGTTCTTCTCACCCCAAATGAGCTTGCCTGATAGCATATCTTTTTTTAAAAAAATACATTTTATTGATTTTTTACAGAGAAGAAGGGAGAGGGATAGAGAGTTAGAAACATTGATGAGAGAGAAACATCGATCAGCTGCCTCCTGCACACTCCCTACTGGGGATGTGCCCGCAACCAAGGTACATGCCCTTGACCGGAATCGAACCTGGAACCTTTCAGTCCGCAGGCCAACGCTCTATCCACTGAGCCAAACCGGTCAGGGCCTGATAGCATATCTTGATATGTTATGGGTCACGACTTTTGTATTTGACTATTGTTCTTTTTTATTGTTGTTGTTAATCCTCCCCCATGATATTTTTTAACATTGATTTTTAGACAGAGTGAAGGGAGGGGAGAGACAGAGAGAGAGAAACATAGATGTGAGAGAAACACATACAGTGGGGCCTTGACTTACGAGTGTCCCGACTAACGAGTTTTTCGAGATACGAGCCGTCTCTCAGCTGATTTTTTGCTTTGAGTTGCGAGCTAAAATTTGGGTTACAAGCCAGCTTCAGATACCCCACCGCTAGTTGGCGCAGCGAACGTCACAGTGAACGCCACAACATCAGCTCAGCATCACGTGTCTCACTCGTTCACTTTTTGATTTGACATACGAGTAATTTGAGTTATGAGCTCCGTCACGGAACGAATTAAACTCGTAAGTCAAGGCCCCACTGTAGATTGGTTGCCTCCCACACATGCCCAGACCAGGGCCAGGGATGGAGCCTGCAACCGAGGTACGTGCCCTTGACCAGAATCAAACCCAGGAACCTTCAGTCTGCAGGTCGACACGCTATCCACTGAGCCAGACTGGCCAGGGCTTAACTACTGTTCTTAAACGCCCTTAAGTGGCCCTCGCTGCACGTGCTCTGTCCTCAGTCACCGTCACATTCATGTCTGGGAATGCAGAGTGCTCTTTTCAAATCAAGGATCTAACTCATCGTTTTTAATATCAATTTCTCTTGGAACTGGTTTTCTTCAATAAGTCAAAAAACACAAGGCAGGTAACAGAAGGTAGTGGAAACATTGCTCCTTTAGAAGCTACAGACTTTTAGGATACAGTTACTAGCATTGCTGCTATGAGGTGTCAACTGAGAAGTCCGTTTCTCTAATATTTACATTTTCTGAAGATTCCCTGCCTTACATCCTCATAGCACAAAGGCTACACCGGCCAAGTCTTGGATGGCGGGCGGCCTGACACCAACGCAACCCTTGCCACCTCGCTTCTTCCAGACAGAAGGAACTTCACGAACGTGTCTCCCTCCCCATGGGCCTTCTGGACACAGCTCACTGGGAAATCTGCGCTTGAAAAGGTTAGAACTAAATTTCACAGCACGCCATTTATTTACCCTTGTTGCACCACAGCCGACCACTGTGGGTGCTCTTCTTCTTGCTAAATGGGCTGAAATTTAATATTGGAAATTAGTCCAATCTAATCATTTCACTAATGAAGGTCAAACTACTCAGACTGTCATTTCCTTTGGGGGAACATTAATTTCTAGTCAATAAAATTTGAGTGTGTTTGCTTAATGAATAGTTCTCCTTCCCAATATACTTCAGTCTTATATTGAGTGTTGGTTGTAGGCAAATCCAGATAAATGCCATGTTTTGAGAAGACAAATCCATGCTGTCTAAAGAGACCTTGGGCAGTGGGAAAGGAGAGAATAGACCCAGAGGGTTGGGCCAGGGTGCCTCACCCTCCAGGAGGCCTGTTTTGGGGAGGGGGGTGCTCTATGCACTGGGTCTGCTTCCCTTGTTGTCTGTGTCCTGGGCAGAGAGCTGAGTGTTGGTCACGGAGGGTCAGTGCCTGTGAAGAGGGCATTGGTCACACGGGCGGAAAACACGGCCCTTTGAGGGAGGCTTTGCTGTCATGCGTGTGAGTGAAAGCAAGCTCGGGGTCACGTGGTTCTTGCTCGCTACCCAAGCATACTAACTCGAGCACTTCACTCTGCGGGGAATCTGGCTACATCCCAGGTACCGTTCCTTTCCTCCTTCTCAGTGGACACAATGAAGTGTCCCAGGCGAAAGATGAAACAATAACCCACACTCGGGCGCCGTAAACCTGCGAGGAGGAGGCGGAGTCACCGTTTCTCCATCTTCCTACCACGCTGGTCTGAACGTTTCTCGGGACAATAAGGCAAATGGGACAGTCCCGTTGACATCAAGTCCCAGAGCGCTGGAGACCGAGGTGGCTGAGACAACGTGGTCCTTGGTTTTAGAAATCTTTTAATAACGGGGGAGACTAAGGTGTGACCACTAATTTGCTATTTCTCTTACAAGGAAGCCCGCCCACCCCACAAACTGATGGACAGCTGACGGCTACGAGGTTCAACACGAGCAGTCCCGTCCAAAGCTGGTTTGACTGATGGGTCCAACAGGTGATGAGACACCCCGACCCCCCAGTTCTGTGGAAACAGACATTGTCAATGCCTTATTAATACATTCTTTGGAAATGGGAAAAAAAATCAGTGTGACACAAAAGGAGCAATGAAGCAGGCATGGTCACACCTAGAAAAATAGGACGTTGTCTAGATCCCAAATTAGCTTTTGCCTAAAAACATGAGCTATATCATTGGGAGGTGCCCATCCCAGGGCCACAGCCTTTTTCTAAGGCTGGCCTAGGTTTCTGGAGAGACTATGCTTTCCGTAGGAGGAAAAAACCCACAAAAATAAAGACAAAATAAAACCTAAAGTTCACTGGTATTTTCTGTGGCTCAAAGTTCCAGTAAGAAGTATGTTACGCCCTCGCTGGTGTGGCTTAGTTGGTTGGGCGTTGTCCTGTGCACCGAAAGGTCACCGGTTCCATTCCCGGTCAGGGCTCGTGCCAGGTTGTGGGCTTGATCCTCAGTTGGGGCCCGTGCAGGAGGCAGCTGACCAGTTTTGCTCTTATATTAATGTTTCTCTCTCTCCCTTCCTCTCGCTAAAAAAATTACACACAGAAGAGCTGTCACAGGACAGCTGTGGACCGTCTCTCTGAGTCTCCATCTTCAAATCTCAAGTCATTCAACTGGGGAGAATTCAAAAGCATTCTCTCTTAAATAAACAGTACCTTATACAGTGGACAGCAAAATCCATGGGAAATGGTAAGACACGAAACCAGAGAACTATTATTTTGTTGCGCCTGCTCATCTGAGCCGGCCCAGAGCCCCGGGGAGCCAAAGGGAGTCTGCTGCAGCGCCACAGCCTGGCGCCGACATGCACAGGCTGCGAGGCGGCAGGTGCGGAAGACATCAGAGTGCTCGGGAGCCCACGCTGCACTGGAGCTGCAGACGCAGGTGAGAGACCGAGAACTGAGATCTGAGGGAGAGGCAGCAGCAGGAGCCAGGAGAGGGAGGATGGAGGAGAGGGAGGACGGAGGAGAGGGAGGACGGAGGCGCAGGAGGGAGGACGGAGGCGCAGGAGAGGCAGGACGGAGGAGAGGGAGGATTGAGGCGCAGGAGGGGGACGGAGGCGCAGGAGAGGGAGGGCAGAGGAGAGGGAGGACGGAGGCGCAGGAGAGGCAGGACGGAGGCGCTGGAGGGAGGACAGAGGCGCAGGAGGGAGGACGGAGGCGCAGGGGGGAGGACGGAGGCGCAGGAGGGAGGACGGAGGCGCAGGAGGGAGAACGGAGGTGCAGGAGGGAGAACGGAGGTGCAGGAGGGACGACGGAGGCGCTGGAGGGAGGACGGAGGCACAGGAGGGAGGACAGAGGTGCAGGAGAGGCAGGACGGAGGAGAAGAAGGGCGGAGGCGCAGCAGCTGTCTCACACTAAGACTGGAGCAATTAAGAGACAAGAGCCTCACAAGCCTGTTCTCTGGGAAGAAGCCACGACCCACCATCTCTCCGAAAGAACTTGCAGCTGCCCAAGGCGAAGCCCCTCCCAGAAGGCAGCCTCCACCCTCGGCCCCTCACTGCCGGCATCCACAGGGAGGTGTCCCTCTAGCACAGTGGTTCTCAACCTTCTGGCCCTTTAGATACCGTTCCTCATGTTGTGACCCAACCATAAAGTTATTTTCGTTTCTACTTCATAACTGTAATGTTGCTACTGTTATGAATTGTAATGTAAATACCTGATATGCAGGATGGTCTTAGGCGACCCCTGTGAAAGGTCTCGACCCACAGGTTGAGAACCGCTGCTCTAGCAGCATCCAGAAATGACATTTCCAGTAGACTTAGAGACTTCTAATAAAAAAGCACTCAAATTAACTAGACTGTGAGAACTCGAAAACTTTTATTCTTTTTCCTTCTGACCAGCACACTGCCTGGTACATACTGCCGGGCAGGCATTCAAAAAAAATTTTTTTTAAATAGGCAATTTATAATACTGGGAGAATGTCATTTTAGTGTTTCAGAAAACGCGTTATTCTTGGAAAGGGCTTGTTCTCTTATGACTCTGGGAAACAGAGGTTTGTCCTAACTCTTGGAAGCCTCTTGGGAAGGACAGTGTAACACCTTGGATGAACATGGAAGTGCTTTGGAAGGACCGTTAAAAACTCTCAAGAAATTCAAAGTTGTCCTAATTGCAGGGAAGACGGGGGCTCTGCAGCCCAGGGAGATGCACAGTGCCGAGAGAAATGTCTTCTGACTCTCCCTGACCGGGACCTGCAGAGGGACTGTCAACGTCTCCACCCAGCCCAGGCCTCACACCGCAGCATGGCCGGACCAGGCCAGAGGGTTAGCTCCTGAGCAGGTCCTCCTGACAGGGCCTCTGACCTCGTCCTCAAAGGCTGACTCCCCTCTCCTTCCACGAACTACCTGGTATTCCATGTGCACTACACTTGGGCAGCGTTCTTACAAATTAAATAAATTTCTTAAACTATAGTAAAACATCATTACACCCAGTTCTCTTCAGAAAGTCTTTCCAATTCAATTCCCAAAATTAACTTACAAAATTTTGCAAAAACACC
>NW_005371774.1:416479-439175 GCF_000412655.1 Myotis brandtii | reverse complement strand
AAGAGCGAAACTGGTTTTTGTCTTTTAAATTAAAAGTTAAAAACACCAGCTGCATCTCAAAGTATTTGTAGGAGAAATGCCCCAAGAAGGCCAAGAAAAGCGGCCCTCAGAGTCCGAGGTGCATTTCCAGTGAGGTTGTCTGTGTTCAAAACTCGCAGCGGATGCCCCCGCTGAGGTCCTTCACCACGCCCTCCTTGACCAGCTTCAGCAGCAGCCTGGTCTCCGTCGTCACGTTGTGCATGGTCTGGAAGTTCATGGCGGCCATGCAGAGATTGTCGAAGTAATGCAAAGGTGTTCTGGGCTGGCTGAGGTCATAGCCAAAGCCGGCCAAGCTGACTTCATCACACAGGTGTGTGGCTAAGACAACGGCAATGACACCAATCGTGGGGACGTTCTGGAAAAGAAAAAAGACCCAACAGTCTGAGCGCAATTCGCTGCTCCCCACGTAGCACGAATGCTGTGCCAAGTAATAAAGGCGGCGATGTTAAACATCCCACGATTTCAGCCTGCTGTTTATTTCCGAGCTTTTTTCCTGGGCATCTCTATAGACACGTTTTTATTTTTAAACAAAAATGGGATGTTCTGCAACTCAATTTTCTTGCTTAATATATTATGAAGGTGTTCTCATATCCATTAGCTTTTCTTCACCCTTCAGAGTCCCATAATATTGCATTGACTATAGTATAGTCACTATACCATCATCTATCTCTATAAAAGGCTAATATGCTAAGTGTCCAACCATCTGACCAGTCGCTATGAGCACACTGACCACCAGGGGGCAGACGCTCAATGCAGGAGCTGCCGAGCTGCAGTGACTTGGCAGCGGTGGTTCTCTGGTGACACACCCTGAAACCAGAGAGGAGGAAACCGATTCCTAGCGGGGCCGCGCAATTCCACCTTCGGCCGTGGGTTATGTTGTTGCTGGGGCACTGTTGGCCAGAATCTGGTTTACTGCACACTTGTGTTTGCATTCCACACCCTGTACGACAGCAACTTTGCAGAGTGCCCTCTCGCACTCTGGGACCCCTCAGGGGATGTTGGAGAGCCGGTTTCGGCCCGATCCCCGCAGGCCAACACGAGGGACCCTACCTGCTGGAGGTACCCCGCTCACTCTGCAGACACCCTTCGAGCCGGGGTGCCACCCTAGGTGCGGCCGGCCGGGGAGGGACCCCAGGAGGTTGGCTCCAGGGAGTGTCTGGCCCGTCTTGCCCAGTCCCGCCCCACCGGCCACCTTCTAATTAATTTCCTTTCAATGTGCATGAATCCGTGCACCAGGTCACTAGTCTTAAATAACATCTCAGTGACCTAAGTGCTAATGTGCTGACTATACTAAAGAGATGAGTCACCAGGGACAACCAATGAACACTGAGGAGCCCTGAGTCAGGGTGCAGAGTGGTGAATACAGATTCAGCTTCTCATCGTGGCCTAGGTTTCCCCACTGGAAGATGCCTCTGTGTACACAGCCGAGCCTAAGTGAAATATGTACAGAGGTCATCCCTCAAACGCAGACAAGAATCGTTAACTCTCGGTAGAAGAAAAAAAAATACCTTATCTCGGCCCCAGAACCTGGACTGTGGCTCTGAATACTGAAGGATGTCAAAGGCAGTCTCTTTGATAATAACTGGATTCAAAATCCTGAAATGTTTTGGCGGTAATGGGATTTTTTCTGCCACCTGCTTCCAAAAGAAGAGTCGTACCCAAAATGGCTGAGGAAAGAAAACAAGAAGCAATCATTAGGGATACGTAATAGTCATCGATCAGTGGAGGGCGGAACGCATCCCCTGATAACCGGGCCAAGCCGTGGCCGTGACCCCTGGCGGGCACGCGTCCTGCAGCAAACTCACAGCTGTGGGCAAAGTCACTCTCTCAACTCAAACTCGCAGCTCCAAAGGACCTGGTCTTTGAAGGTGGCATTGGACAAGGAGAGAAGCCACAGACCCAGCTCTTGTGTGGGGAAGAAACTGCTTAGGGAATGACCAGAGGAGGTACAGCCTTTGTAGGATCAAAAGCCACCATTTTGCCCAGGGAAGACTAAGCAAACAGCCCCAATTCAAGGGTACTAGGTGCTGTGAGTGCCGGCTCTGTCAGGCCCTCACCCAGGGTCCTCTCTCCCTCCACTCACTCCTTTTCCTAGTCCCGTGAAGTCTCTTGGTAACTGACTGAGTCATTTCGTATGAGCTTCATGTCCCAACTAGAACAATTTCTTTTCCATAGAAAGCCCGGAAGACCACGATAACCTGCACAGAATCAAGCGCCGGAGATACAAGTCTCCACCACAGGAAGCTTCTGTGAAAGGTCTCATACCCCCGTATGTCCTATTACTTGTGTGGACCGCTGGTCTGTGCAAGTGAATATAAATGCACTCGCACTCCACGACAGCTGGCCTCTGAAGTTAATTTCAACACAATGGGAGGGACTATAAAGTGGTGTGATTGATCACCGTTAAGACAAAGAAGACTATGACCCGGTGAGGCCGTCTCCTCCACACCCGCCCTCTGAAATGCTGGGAATTTACTCCTGCGAATTTACACCACCAATAAAGGCAGTCTGGGAGAAGTTCTTTGAGAATACTCCCCAGAGGTTTTATGTACATTCTTTTCAATATCCCCAATAATGGTTTACATTAACCCAGGTAAACCTAATTTCTAGAAAAAGCCAAAAGCCACATAAGTTCCAGTTTAGTGAATCCATTGGGTCATCAACCTTAGTAACAACAATTTTTGTCCAAAACTTGATATTCCCATTAAGTAACGATCTTGACCTCCACCTGTGAATCGATCATGTTCTGAAAGCCATTTCCAGCAAGGAGTTCTGAGGGGTTTCCACAGAGGGAGAGGTTATTTAAAACACAACACGGAAGTGAAAGTATGCATTCCACCGAGTCTGCTGAAAAGTAAAAGCCTGCATCACAATTAGAGACCCCAAAGACACACCTGAAGGCTGGATTTCCGTGCTTACCAGGGTTTCGTTCTTTACCATTGCCTGAAGCCAGTTGAAGTCAACACTCTTAAATAAAACAGCCACAAACAAGTCAGTGGAATAATATTCGAAGTCAGACAGTGGGGCACCCTCTGGATAAGTCATCCTTATAGTAGTTTTATTTCCAACATGCTCTGAATATCCCTCAACGGGTGCACTGTTTAACCTATTTAACACAAAGGACAAGATAAATAGACAAAGCAAGCCATTAGCTACCTTATCACACCACAAAAGAATTCCCTCCTGTGTTCTTCATACTTTTTTTAGGCCTGGGAATGGGTAGTGGTTGGGGCCCGGGTGTCCCTCCCAGCAGCCTCCCTGCCCCCACAGGTCCACCCTTTCCAGGTGCCAGATGCATGCAGCCCTCCTTGCCCTGTGAGAGGTGCCCTGTGAGGGATGCCCCCAGCTCATCTCTGAATGCCAAGCAATTCGCTCTTGTCCCATTTTCAGGCAATTCAAACATAGTATATTTTGGGCTTTTTCTGGGCCCTGATGTTTCCTTAAAAGCCTCCCATTGTGCTCAGATACCGGCGGCTCTTGTCAGAATTTCCAAAAGGTAATCAGAGAGGAAAACCTAGAAACTAGGGCCAGGCAGACACGGCGACAGTTATATATGGACAGGGTTGAACGCGGGTGGGGCCATGGGCCCAGGTGCAGCCTGGTCTTAAAGCAAGGATTTGGGACACTTACTACTGTTAGATCAGTGAAGGCTTTGCCAGGGTGGCTGTTTGGGAGAGAAGTCTAAGAATTCTTCCCAAAGCAATACTACTGCTTACACTGTCATTCAGTTTTGTAGTGTGTTTGGTTTTTTGCCTGTACTACGTCACCTGTATCTAACCTTTCTCTTCTATTCCACTTCCTCTTCTAAATCTCAGACACTTACCCCTGGATTATTAAAAGATATTATTAGACAGGACAACAAAATGTAAGACATGAGCCTAGACCAGCTATGTTTTCCTTTTTTTTTTTTTCTGCTCCCCCCACCCGCTTCCTTTTCTTTTTTAAAATAAAGGACATTAGGAAAACTGGTGAAATGTGAATCAAGACTGCAGATAAGGTGTGATGTATCAGTGCTAACTTCCTGATTCTGAATAATGCCTCTGTGCTTCTGTAATAGAATGTCCTTGTTCTTGGGAAACACATACTAAAGTATTTAGAGGTAAGGGAGCTAGATGTTTGCAACGAACTCTGAAAGGGTTCGGAGAAGAATCATCGCATATGTAAAGAGAACCTGACAAAGCCAATGTGGTGAAGTGTTACCAAAGGGGAATCTGGGAGAAGGGTGAACAGGAGTTCTGTGCACTATTTTTGCAACTTTTCTGTTAAGTTTAGAATCACTTTCAGTCTAAAAGTTACTCCCCAGCCCTGGCTGGTGGGGCTCGATTGGTTGAGTGTCGTCCTGTGCTGACTCAATTCCCAGTCAGGGCACATACCTAGGTTGTAGGTTCAGCCCCCAGTTGGGGTGTGTGCGGAAGGCAACAGATGGATGTTTCTTTCGTACATAGATGTCTCTCTTTCCCGCTCCCTCTCCCTTCCTCTCTCTCTAAAATCAATTAAAAAATATTAAAAGTTACTCCCCCAAAGCTTCTCCCTCATAATTATGCTAAGTCACCCTTTCTCTGGCCCTAAGGCTCAGTGGCCTCCCAGTGCCTAGGCATGAAGTCCACGCTCGCCAGGCTGGCGCCCGCCATCACCAGGCACCTTCCCAGCCCCCTTCCCGCTCTCCCAGGGCCTCTTCTTCTTCCTCCTGCCCAGTGAGGCTCCTCACCCAGATCTCACTGCCTGCCCTCCTCCTCCCCGAAGAGCCAGATCCCGCTGCTCTCCTGCTGGAGGCCGCCCCTTCCTCCACATCTCTTCTCCGGTTTCTTACCTCCTCTATCAGCACCCCTGGTTTCTTACCTCCTCCCCCATTTCCCAGTCCTGCACCATTCGATGGGCACGGGGTCCTGTCTGCCTCCCCCAACGCTGCCTGTTGAAGGCCAGGGTTGAGGTTCTGGAAGCCTCAAAACCCTGCATGTGGAATGCTGGTGTCTGGCGTGGACCCGGGGCCCTATGGTGTCCTCATCTCTGACACTGGCCAACCGTGGTGGTTTCAGCGAGGACTGGGACGTCTAAAGCACATGACACGCACTGCCACATAGACATCAGCCAGTGAAAGGCAGTGACGTGTCTGCCCTCACCCCAACCTGCACACTCCTGCTGCACACCATCCTGCTTTCTGGTCACTGGGGCCTACGGGACCCCTTTCGACCTAAAACGTGGTTCTTACCTGTTTCTTCTCTCTTACAAAAGTCTGGTTCTTGCCTACCACACCTTCTACCCTTGCCCTCTCCTCCTTAGCCCCCACATTCCTAAACATTCCCCCCAATCTGATGCTAATATTTACTGAGCATTTACCATAGGCCTGCCACTATTCTAAGTTCTCTAAACCCATTCATGCCTTTGACCTTCACAGTAACCCACTCAGGGATGTGCCATCACCGCCTCCACTTACAGATGAGGAAACGAGGCACAATACAGTCAGGACACTTGCCCGAGACCTCAGCTGCCGGGACAAAGGCAGTGTGTGTACACACTATTGCTTTTAGTTCAAAATATCTGAACTAACCAGAGATTTCTCTCAACGGGTCTATTTTCTTAAGCAGTTCTACTACTGCCTCAGACCCCAGATTAGAAATCTTGGTGTCCCCTGCCAGAAAATCCTGTAATTCACTTTTCCAATATACCTCATATTTGATCTTTAAAAAATGTATTTTTTTAATTGATTTCAGAGAGGAAGGGAGAAGGAGAGAGAGATATAGACATCGATGATGAGAAAGAATCACCAATTGGCTGCCTCCTGCATGCCCCCATGTGCCCTGATTGGGAATCAAACTGTGGCTTCCTGGTTTATAGGATGATGTTCAACTGCTGAGCCATGCTGGTCGGGCTCCTATCTGATCTCTAGCCTCTATTTCTTCTTTCTCCATCTCACACCCGGCCCCACACTGCTCGCCCGGATTGTAGCCTCCAAACCCAGGCTCCCGCCCTATTGTCTCCTGCCTTCAGTCAAATCCACATCCTCCTCTCGATGAGTTTAATTAAGACCCAACTTTCATCATGCTCCCTGTTTCGAACACCCTTAAGATAGAGACAATTCACTGAAGTATATCAAGAGCCTTAAAAACCATTCAAGTATCGTTAACCCAACAATTCTAGGGATTCTTGGAATTATGTCCAAGGAAATAAATCAGAGATGTACATAAAGACACACGCATGAGAATGTGCAAAGCATTTTCACAATCACAAGGAAACTGGAGCTATTCTAAGTGTCCAACAATGGGAGGGTGGCTAAGTAACGTACGATGCCTCATTTAAAGGAATAGTAAACGGTCAAGTTAGTTCCCAAAGACAGAGAATGACCTCAGAAACTATTCATACCACGATGTTAAAAAAGCAAAACACTTCATAAGAATATAAATGCACTCATTAGTATGTATATAGAGCAAAAGTGAAGAAAAAAAACACAGCCAATTAGCAGTGGTTGGTTTTTGTGCCATGAGTGGCATTTTCTTCCTTATATTTTCCTGTATTTTTAAATCTTCAAGAATAAACGTATTTTACTTTTATAATCAGAAAGCACCTTAGCCAGCTAGGCCAAGAAGAATCCAGGCTGGCTCCTTATGGCCTGTTGTGTGTTTTCCGCAGCCCAGCCAGCGGCCTGCAGGGCTCACCCACACCAGCCCAGCTCCCAGGCCAGGCCCCCCACCCACTCAGCATCCCGTCCTCCTGGCCTCGCCTGGCACAGCCTTCCTCCTTTGCTGGCTTATCTGAGCCTCCCCATCCTCCTAAACCTCACCTCTTCTGAAAAGTGTTTTGCCGAACTGGGGTCAGTACCGCACAGTTCGGAGCATCTAATCACATCATGTTTTTGTTTTTATTTCTTCAACAGTCACCTCCCCCGACGGCAGCAGGGGCGTGCAGGGGACCAACAGCAGTGAGCCAGCTCTGGAGGAGGAAGGTTGGTCTAAACCAGCCGTGGGCAAACTACGGCCCGCGGGCCGGATCTGGCCCGTTTGAAATGAATAAAACTAAAAAAAAAGACCGTACCCTTTTATGTAATGATGTTTACTTTGAATTTATATTAGTTCACACAAACACTCCATCCATGCTTTTGTTCCGGCCCTCCGGTCCAGTTTAAGAACCCATTGTGGCCCTCGAGTCAAAAAGTTTGCCCACCCCTGGTAAACCAACTTACCGTATCACCACGTCGAACTGGTTCAGGGCTGGGCCCAGCTCTAGTCCGTGGAGTATCCCGCCACTTCCGATGACCACGCAACGCCGACAACTCTTTGCTTTCAAGTGTTCAGGAAGGTCGTGCTCAGGCAAGAGTTCCAGGAGGCTCTGCACTTTCCCGGAGAAGTGCCGGAATCCGAAAGGAGGGTCGTACTTGTACTCGGCCTCGTTCGCCCGGGGGCCCTTCTTCACGAAGGGCGGCAAGTCCACGCTGTACCGGTGCTCAAACAGCCGCGCCATGGACGTCCTGGCAAACCTGGGCCGGCACTCCTGTTGCAAGACTTGCTGCGCGTATTTCTGAGCTCTCTGGAATGGAATCACACCAACCCACGCTTACAACACTGTCAGGCGTTAGAAATGTACACTTAGAGGTGACACTCTGTCGTCTGTAAGGTGTCTGAGGGAGCTCCCCTTCTGACGGTTGTCTTTTCACACAGAACATCTGCTTTTAAGAGTTAATTTATGCGAGAAACTTGAAGGAAAAACCTGGGAGGATCACATGACATGAGACAGACTCAACCAGAGTATTTATTTCATAAAGGATTATTTATTGTTGTATAGAGTTTTAAATGTTGGCCCCAGCTGTGTTTTTTCTCAAAGCAGGAAGGACCCTCCATCTCCTACCACCCCCAGCTTGACCTTGTTCAAGTAAATTTGGGGGGGGGGGTGGAAATACTTTGAGGTGTTTAAGATTTCATAAAATCCTGTCACACCTTACTACATGGAAGAAGCTTGAAGACATTATGCCCAGTGAAATAAGGACACCTTATACAATGGAATCATGCACAGAAATGCAAATAGTGCATGATTCCATTATATAAGGTGTCTAACAGTCAAATGTATAAAGTAGAGTGGTGGTTACCTGAGACGGGGGGGGGGGGGAACGGGAAGGAGGGTGTGTTTCAGGGGTAGTCCCAGCTTTATAGGATAAATCTGTTTCACAGCGTGAGTTTCAACTTTGTAAGATGAAAAAGTTCCAGGAATCTGTTTCACAATGTGAATATACGTCGTGCTTAAAAAATGCCCAAGGAGGTAAATGCTATGTTACGTGTTTCTTACCACAATTAGAATGTTTTCCATATTTCAGGTTCTAATCTGTTCAGGGTGAGAAACAGGCTTACTTATCAGTTGGGGTAATGCGCTTCATGAGAGTCTGGAAATTACTCTCAATGTAACCAAGGAATAATGTCATGTCAACACAGAAGTTGCCTTGGTGTCATATATAATATTCCCTGTAGATTAACATGTTGCATCGACAAGGAACAACTATCTAATGCCAAGTACATAGCCCAGCTGAACCCACAAGACCCGGAGGAACGTGTACCACTTTCCATGCCCACGGCCTTCCTCCTGGCTTAGTCTGGCCACATGCTGCCTCAGGATCAACCGCTTGGCAGAAAGTTCTCCCTTGTCACAGAGCTTTTTGTTCTCAAGTCCACACTCGGCAGCCTCGGCCCTGCCTTACCCCTCCCACCACCAAACCACCTTCACATGCGTGTGTGCGTGTGTGTGTGTAGTCCTATGTTTACTGGAATATTTCTAGGATTGAACATGTCCTTTGAACTATGACCGTACTATTACAAGGATTATTTATTGCTGCATATAGTTTCAAATGTTTGCCCCAGCTATGTTTTTTCTCAAAGCCTTGTTATTTTTATTAGGTTTTTGTATAACATATTTTTGGCATGGCTGGTATTTTTTTTTCAGTTATACTTGGCATACAATATTGTTAGTTTCAGCTATACAACACAGTGATTAGACATTTATATAACTTATGAAGCGATCCACCCCAATAAGTCTAGTACCCACCTGACACCATACAAAGTTATTACAATACTAGAGGCCCGGTGCACGAAATTTGTGCACTGGGCCAGGGGGTGGGGTGGGGGGGGGCCCTCAGCCTGGCCTGTGCCCCCTCGCAGTCTGGGACCTCGCTCCTGCGTTGAGCGTCTGCACCCTGGTGGTCAGTGTGCATCATAGTGACCTGTCATTCTGCCTTTCTGTCAATTTGCATATTAGGCTTTTATTATATAGGATTATTGATTATGTGCCCTGTGCTGTACTTACATCCCCATGACTATTTTTATAACTGCTAACTTGTACTTATTAATCCCACCACCTTTTCACCAGCCCCTGAGACTCCCTCCCATTCAACAACTGCCAATGTGTTCTTTGTATCCATGAGTTTGTTTCTATTTTGTTTGTTCACTTATTTTTTTAGGTTCCACATGTAAGTGAAATCATATGTTACTTGACTTTGTCTGACTTATTTCATTCAGCATAATACCCTTTAGGGCCATTCATTCTGTCACAGATGGCAAGATTTCATTCTTTTTATGGCTGAGCAATATGCCATTGTATGTATCCACCACATCTTTATCCAGTCATCTATTGATGGACATTTACGTTGCTTCCATTCTTGGTTATTGTAAATAATGCTGCAGTGAACACAGGAGTACATATACCTTTTTGAATTAGTGTTTTGAATTTCTTTGCATAAATACCCAGAAGTAAGATTGCTGAGTCACATGGTAGTTCTATTTTTAATTTTTGAGAAACCACCATACCTGTTTTCCATAGTGGCTGTGCCAATTTACAATCCTACCAAAAGTACACGAGAGTTCCCTTTGCTCCATATCTTCACCAACACATGTTGTTTGTTGATTTATTGGTGAATCATTCTGACAGGTATGAGGCAACATCTCACTGTGGTGTTAATTAGTATTTCCCTGATGACTGGTGACACTGAGCATCACCTATATGTCCTCTTGGGAGAAATGTCTATTCAGGCCCTCTGCCCATTTTTTCCATTGGGTTGTTTATCTTGTTGGTATTAGATTGTATGAGTTCCTTACATCTTTTGTATAATAATCCCTTACTGGATATATCATTGGTGAATATCTTCTCCCATTTGATAGGTTATCTTTTGGCTTTGTTGATGGTTTCCTTTGCTGTGCAAAAACATTTTAGTTTGATGTAGTCCCATGTTTTTATTTCTTCTTTTGTTTCCCTTGCCCAAGGAGACATATCCAACAAATATTACTAAGAGCAATGTCAGAGAGCTTACTGCCTATGTTTTCTTCTAGGATTTTTATGGTTTCAGGTCTAATGTTTAAGTCTTTAATCCAAAATGTGATTTAACTTTAACAAATTGTTCTTAAAAATCCTCCTCCCTTGCCCTAGTCAGTTTTGCTCAGTGGATAGAGCATCAGCCTGGGGACTGAAGGGTCCTGGGTTCGATTTCCGGTCAGGGCACATACCTGGGTTGCAGGCTTGATCCCCAGTAGGGGGCATGCAGGAAGCAGCCAATCAATGATTCTCTCTCATCATTGATGTTTTTTTTCCTCTCTCTCCCTCTCCATTCCTATCTGAAACTCAATAAAAAAGTACTTTTAAAAAATCCTCCTCCCTGACTTTATATTAATAATCCAAAGGTAACTGCAGTTTAGAGATGTGAGATAATTAAACACCATGAGAGGCAAATGGTTAGTGTTAAATAACAATAGGTTCTACTACACTAAGATTTTACTGGATTCCCTGGTAAACTAAACAAGCCAATGAACTATTAAAAACATAATTCTTAACCACCATTACATGATATTGCGATGAAGATGAATATTTTCGATCTAATACCTGTACATCTTGACTTAGCTTCCTGTATTAGCATCATCTACTTCTTGGCAAACTTGATAAGATCTTCCTTGGACAATGTTTCCAGCCTTCCCCTCTTCGGGGAGCCTGCTGGTCGAGCATTCTCTCCACCTTAGATTTCCCTGTCCAGGGGTGGCTGGTGAAGACCCCCACCCCGCTCCATTCTTGAACAGATTCCCCATGGCCACCCTCGGCTCTGCATCCCACAGCCTGGCCACCACCACATGGGTACTCTGTCTGCAGCTGCTATCCTATATAATAAAAGGGTAATATGCAAATTGACCCTAACGGCGGAACGACCAGAACGACCGCTGGACCAGTCACTATGAGGCGCACTGACTCCCTCTTGGTCCCTTTCCCCGGCTGTCAGGCACTGACCACCCGATGGCGAACGGGAACTGGGGGCTGGCTGCAGGCAGCTAGGGAAGATGGCCCTGATCGCAGGCCAGGCCTAGGGACCGTACCCACACACGAATTTGGTGCTCAGGGCCTCTAGTAATAACATATTTGTAGACATGTATCTATCTTATAGCAGAACCCCCACTTTTAAAATATGTTTTTATTGATTTTTAGAGAGAGAGGAAGGGGAGAGAGGGAGAGAGAGGGGCTCTGGCCCTGGTTCTGACAAGGGAAACTGCTATTCTTGGAGCCTCAGATGAGGCTGCAGACACTGTGCATGATCACTGGTCACGTTGTGATGCCTGAGACACCTGGCAAGACTGGCGCTAGTATAGGCACTTTGTGGGCTCAAGGTAGCATCACCATAAGGGCGGCCGCACTTTCTCTCCAGAAGTTTCGTTTGGAAAGAGTGAAATTTAATTCTATTTCCATGTTGGCCGAGTTCCATTGCAGACTTCAAACTTAATTTTCTAGACCGTGAGCAGAGCACAAGGCTTAGCCTCGTCTTCTGACCGTGACCCCTCCCTGGCCTCGTTCACAGTGGGTGCAATAATCAAGCCCTGGCAAATGAATGCTCCCAATGCCACCAGACATGCCAAAAGCAACAGCAATTCTTTTTCTTCTTTTGTTTTAACTCCTTCAAAGACACACAACCAGCTCTGAGAAAGCCCCTAGGGGCAATTTCTTCTAACCAGGAACTCCTAGCCTCTCTCCTCCTTCTTCCAAGTTTTAAAGCCTTGGAGGAGGAGAACCTCATCTTTCTCGGAGAGAATCACCTTTCGGAGCTGTGACAGAGAGGAAGGCTTTCCCCTTCGCTGCTGCAGACAGCTCCAAAGGATGCAGAAGGGTCTGGATTGCAGGCACCGGGGTAAGCAGAGAATGGGTGACTCTCAGAGACACAGGATCTCCCAGGCCCTTCAAATCAAGGCATGGGAATGAGGGCTTCAATTTTTAAGGTAGTCAGGACGCCAATTTTTAAGTTTAACCTGGTTGGATAGCTCAGTTAGAGCACTGTCCTGACACACCAGAGGTGTGTGTTCAATCAGGGCACACACAAGAATCCTATATAATCAAGAGGCAATATGCAAATTGACCACCACAGCCTCACAAGATGGCGGTGCCCAGTGAGGGCGGGGCCGGCTGCTCAGTGCGCCTGCCACTGGGGCCACAGGTCCTCCTGCACCCGCCAATGACTGAGGCTCAGGCAAGTAGGGCCAGCTGAGGTCAGGCAAGCCTCGGATGGCGGCTGCCCGGCCACCCAGGGCCGGCCGAGGCTTGTGCTGCCGGCAGTGGCAGCAGCAGAGGTGTGATGGGGCGTCGCTTTCCCCTGATCGCCGGGTTGCCTCTCGCCCCTGAGGGCTCCTGTACTGTGAGAGGGGGCAGGGTGGGCTGAGGGACCCCCACTCCAGTGCATGAATTTTCATGCACCAGGGCCTCTAGTTAACCAATGAATGCCTAAATAAGTGGGACAACAAATCACTGTTTTTCTCTCTCTCCCTTCCTTTCTCTCTCTACAAGTCAATAAAGTTAACAACAAAAAAACCGTCTTCCGGGATGAACTTGCTGGCTGCCCACAATTAAGAATAAAGAGACATCTGGTTGATACAAATGTCAATGACGATTTGCAAAGGAAAACCAGGGTATTTCTTTAAAAAAATCAAAGTATGTTGCTTTTTGTTTCATATCCCACATGTAAGTGAGATCATACAGCATTTGTCTTTCTCTGTTTGACTTATTTCACTGCGCATAATGCCCTCAAGGTTCATCCACGCTGTTGTCAATGGAGGGGTTTCCTTCTTTCATATGGCTGAGTAGTATTCCCTTGTCTGTATAAATACCACATCTTTCTCCAATCAAACGTCAGTATGGTGGTTACCAGAGGGGAGGGGTTGAAGAGGAAAGTGCAATTTTCCCTCTCAACCATACTTTCGAAGTGTCCGAGCATTCCTGCAGAGACCACTGTTAGCAGCCTTTAAAAAATAAAAACAAGAAAACCACAAGTGGCACACTAAGGGCCATCTTTAAATAGAAAATATAAAGCCCACAACCAACAGAGCCACACACCTCTGTGCTACTGCAGGCCTGGTCCAGTGCAACCAGAACTCGCTCAACCAACAGGCTCGGCAGGGGCCCCTAACACTGAATGTTGCTGAATGTCATCAACAGAGCGAACAGCGCCCCACCCTCGTGGCTCTGAGACCCTCTTCAGCTGATACACACCCAGTCATTCAGATTTGTCCAAACGCTTTGGCCTCACTCCACCAGTAGCCTGGAGGCAGGGTTGTCTTTGTGGGGAGCTCTTACTGAACGCCATCTCCCAGCCCCTGAGAATACCGTGGCCGCACCAGCCAGCTTCCTCCACCATTTCCTCTACTTGGGGTTGCTGTTCTTCGTTTAATGATGCCTGACTACATATCCAACTTAGGAGCTGCTTAGAGCGTGGCATTTAAGGTCTTGCACTCTGGACCTATCGCATTTCAGTCTCATCTTCTGCTATTCCCACCCCAAGTCCTCAGCGATTTCCAACTCTGGCTTTCCTCTAATTTGGAAGGCCCTGTGAGGCATCTGCCTTTTGCTCCCTCTGCGTGGGATGAAGCAGGACAAGCTGTGAGGACCACTGTGGCATTTCAACAGGGTCAACAATGCTAAAAAGCTTCATTAAAAAAAGTCTCAATAGAATAAAAGACACCCCTCTTTCCACCATGGTTACAGGGTGGTTTTACTTTTTACTTTATTAAATGTCTGAACTGAGACGTTCACAAACGTGTGAATTACTTAACTGCCCTCCTATGGCTCCTTTTTCCCACAAATTCCAGGGGACTTTCCACTGTGTTTATTTCTGCATTATCTGAGTTTTGGGTGTTTTCATAATGGTAAAAAAATATTTTAGACTTGGATTGATGTGGTGGTCACAGTGGGCTGCCTAGGGGGTTTCCACACCTTCTCTGAGAAACCACAGTTTTATTCCCCTTTCTCTACGCAGGCAGTGGCCTTGGGAGGCTGGCCCTGCCCATCAGGTACCTCCATCCTCCTTGTCAGTGATTGGTCAGGAACCCTCACTGGAGCTAATCAGGGCAGGGCACTGGCAGCTATGAGTCTGTTACTGGTCCAGCAGTAAACATTGGCCCCATAAGCCTAGATGGAGGACTCATATTCCATGTTTCAGGGGGAAGGTGATGGGGGCGCTTTTTTCTGTCTACTGTCTATTGGTAGACATGGAGAGTTGGACAGGAGGTATCTGTCCTACTCCTCAAAGGAATTTTAAACTCAATATGCATTCCTGAAATTTCCTGTTGTTTAACTGTGGATTTTCTGTACAATCTGGAATTCAAAGATGAGAAAACAAATTGTGGTTTAAGGAATATCTTCCCCTCCCTCTGGAGTTTAATATAGATAAGTACATATTAATTAGTGTAAAATGTTAGCACACAATCCCTATCTCTCAAGGGCTTATTTGTTGGACAGTGAGGAAGACAAATAGTCAAAATACCACAGTGGTGCCCTGGCTAGGTGGCTCAGTTAGTTGGCGCATCCTCCCATACACTAAAAGGTTGTGGGTTCGATTCCCAGTCAGGGTACATACCTAGGTTGCGGGTTTGATCCCGGTCAATGTGCATGGGAGGCAACCAATTGATGTTTCTCTCTCACATTGATGTTTCTCTCATTCTCTCTCTCTCTGTGTCAAATCAATAATAATAATAAAAAGAGTGTACATCCACACATTAGATTAGTGGGGCGTGCCTGCATGCAGAACGGCATGGAGGGAGCTTTCCCAAGCGGCTGCTGAAAATGGCAGAGGAGCAGGTCCCGTACTTGATGGCTGAGACCATCTCCCAGGCACCTGGTGGCCACCATGGCCAAGCAGGTACTGCTGGGCCAGAGGTGGTAGTTGTGCACTGTGAGGGCATCAACATTTCTGACAATTTCTACAGAAACCAGTTGAAGTACCTGGCCCTACCACTTCCGAGCCCCCAGCCACATCTTTCATCAGACTGAGACTGTGTGGGGCCTGCTACTCTGCAAGACCAAGCAGGCCAGGCCACCCCGGAGAGCCTCAAGGTGTTTGATGGAATCCGCCACCTACAAGTAAAAGCAAAAGGTGGTTCCCGCTGCCCTCAATGTTGTGCTTCTGAAGCCCACACAGAAGGCTGCCTGCCTAGGGCGCCTGGCTCATGAGGCTGGCGGTCACAGCCACGCGGGAGGAGAAGAGGAAGAAGGCCAAGACCCATTACCAGGGGAAAAGCAGCTCATGAGGCTACAGAAACGGGCCCAAAAGAATGTGAAGGAGAACTGACAGATACACAGAGGTCCTCGAGACCCATGGAATCCTGGTCTGAGCCCCATTAAAAAAAAAATAGGTGGGCAAGGAGACATCAATCTGGGGCAATGGGTGAGAGCACAGAGTCCCAAAGGGCAATCTTAGGTCATGATTCCTTTTCCTGAAATCCCAGAAACTATATATTTCCACAAACACCATCTCTGTTCTCAAATAACTTGTACTTTAGATGGGACAACGAAATGCTTGCATAAATTATTACAATACCAGGTGGAGAGTGGCAAGTTTCAGAGGAGCTTCAAGCACCGCTGAAGTCCAGTGGGGAAGTCACTGAGCTGGGGACGAGTGGTGCCATGCAGCTGCACTCAGGCCAGGGAAAGCCCCAAGTCCCGACACCAGCCCACACACTGCAGCCAGGGACTGGTCCACTGTCGAGAACCACAGGGTCTCAAGGCTAGAAAGAACCTAAAAGGCCCCTGAGCCACTGCTGTCTGATGCCTGAATTCTACCTACCAAACCTCCACAACAGTCATCCTGGCTTTGCTTAAAGACCTCCAGAGGCTTGCCACAAAGGTGGCCCATTCATTCCACCTTTGGACGCCTGGGACCGTCAGCCCCTTATTTCAGCTTGGCCGCCATCGCCTGGTCTGCATCTCTGACACCGAGGCCACCCAGGTGGGGCGACCTTCCATGGCCCAGGACTCTGGCTGCTGACAGTAGCTGCTATGCGGCCTGTACCAGGTCTTCTCCCCTACAGGTCCCCACTCCTTCCGAGGTTCCTCAGGGATATGGTCCTGAGTCTCTTCTCTGGTCATTCGCAGAAGTTACTATGATTCCTGGAGGGAACCTTAGAGAGTGACGGCCATAATGTTCAGAGCACTTATCTGAAGCAGACCATTCCGCTCTATCACTGTAGCCTACGGGAAACGGCTGTAGGCAGCCACGGCACATGCCGATGCAGATGGTGCTGGCTTGGCACTAAAACCACCAAGTTGATTTTCACCCCAGGTGTCCCTACACCACATGCATCTTCCCCATCTTGAACTTCTGAAATGGTGTGCCTGACCCTTGCACAAGAGAGCTTACCTTTCTCAGTTAATCCCTGCTCAAGAGCCATTACCTCTGCAGCTGGTCAGCAGTGTGCAGAAGGATGCACAGAGGATGTGGAGAGTGCAGCAAAGACACAACGGGAAGAGCTCACAGATACGAGCATTTAGGCCTTTCCCAGGAGACAGCGAGAGACCGGACGTCTAAAAACTATCCAAGAGAGCTGTGAAGGGCCTTGGAGTGGAAAGGGACTCAGGGATGTCCGCAAGGCCAGCCGGATCGGGAGGAGAGGGAAGGCCCGAGCAGTGGCTAATGGACACATCCTACTCCAGCGAAGCACACGGGCTAATGCTGATGAAATGCTGAGTCAGCGAACGTCGGAGGGCGGAAGCAGCGAGGACAGGAGGGCTCCGTGATCAACAAGACCCCTGAGACACAAGTGTCTGCATAGGCCAAGCTGTGCGTTTAACTACTCTCTCCCCATTTACTTCGGTGTCTATACCACCAAAAGCTTGAGGCACTTAGGATAGACAGATTAAATCAGACCATGTGAAGAAAAATCAGGATTAGAAAAGGAGCATTGTGGGTATTATCTAACTCAACTTGGATGACTACCTGCTACACAGATGCTGTTATTCACACTGCATAGCTAAGAACACTGGGTCTCAAAACAATGAAGTAACTTGCCCAAGGTCACCTTGTTACTGACATTTACATTTGACTCTAGGTCAGGAACTTCAGCTCTCTCCCCTCTGCATCACACTGTCTATCTCTTCTGGTTTCTTCTCCGTGGACTCCCTACCCAGGCAGAGAGCAGGATCACCAGGAGCTCAGGCTCTGAAATGACATTGCTGGGTCCAAGCCCCGACTCCACCCCTGACTCGCCATGGTAACCTTGCCCGGGTGACCGTCTCCTGTCCTCCACTCCCCAGCTGTGAGACGGGATTAATAACAGAACCTCCATCCCAGGACTGTTCAGAGGGTTAACTGAGTTTACGCGACTAAAGCACTTTTAGAACAGTTATTACACAGTACACACTAAACTAGATGCGTTAACAAAACTAGATGTGAACCTGGGCAAGCAGCTTAACCCCCCAGGCCTCCTCTGTAAAATGGGGAGAATACAGGGAAATCTCCCAGTCACGATAACTAAATACCGCATGAAAAGCACCTATACATGCTTGGTTATCATGACGCTACCTTAGTTAAAATCACCTCTTTCATCCAAGGCTGGACGTTGCTGGATAATTTAAGCACTCAGATAATCAGTGAAATGAGCATTTAATGGCTCAACAGACTTAGAAAAATAAAAATAAATTTAAGAAAAAATCTTGAAATACAATGTGAAATCATTAAAAAGATGAAATGCAGGAATGACAGATGACACTAAAATAAATTCTTCCCATTCTGTTTTAAGAACACGCACATGACAGCACTGTGGCCTGTTAACCACATGACAGGTGTCCTGGAGTTCAGTGAGTGGGATTCCCCCGACCCCGTGACCTCAGTAACGGAAGAATGCTGTGGGCTCAGGGGCAGAGTCTGTTGTATTTTAGGGTGGGTTGTCCCTGATTCTGGTTTTAGAGTGCTCAGTGTTTCCCCCTCTATTTATAGTTTTAATGAACATTTACTTACTATACTTTAGAGATGATTTTACTGTTTAAATGTATGTTTGGACATGTTTTAATTTAAACCACACCAGTGGGATATCTCACCTTGACGCGGTCAGGATCCACATAATGCACTTTTTTTATATCACATTCTTCAGTAGTATAATTTAACTTGAGGATATAAAGGATCCACACTCCAAACACAAGAAGTATACACCTAGAAAAAAAAAATCAATTAGTTATAATGATGCGGTCACGTGACAATCAGGAGTGATCATGGGAAACAAGTGAAAACCTAACCCAAATTCAGTCTGTCTGCTATGCAGTATTGTCTTTACAGTTGACCTCAGGGTGACCCCTTAAGGCACTACTTATTCCCTGAGAAGATAAATTAATCATTTATCTGGACTTTGTTAAGTCCAGGTTACTGAACGTAACAAAAAATAAAATAAAATCAAGTAATAGATTTTTTTATTTTTATTGACAGTGACGTTCTGGGTAGGTCTCTCTCTCTCTCTCTCTCTCTCTCTCTAATATATTTTTTTATTGATTTCAGAGAGGAAGGGAGAGAGAGATAGAAACATCAATGATGAGAGAGAACCATTGATGGGCTGCCTCATGCATGCCCCCTACTGGGGATAGAGGCTGCAACCGGGGTATGTGCCATGACCTCCTGGTTCATAGTTTGATGCTCAACCACTGAGCCACGCCAGCCAGGCTTGCTCGTTTGTTTGTTTTTTAAAGGAAGGGGAAAAGGGTGTTAAAAGCAGGACCAGTGTCTACAACCCTGACCCACCATCCAGTAACTCCTGGTCATGAGTCTGTCTTGCCCACACTGTGAGGAGCATGGGGTGCAGGTCTTGTCTATTCTATTTGCTGCCATGTGGCCTGCACCCAACACAGTGCCAGGCATGTGTAGGCCTCAATAAATATTGGTTAATGACTAAAGGGAGATGGAAAGTGATATAAGTATTTATGGATATACATTTCCTTTTCTCACCTTTTAAAATCTATACCTTCTAAATTAGAAAAGTGAGATGTGAAAGTAGATTTCAGAGCTCTGTTTCCGTATTTAGACATGAAAAAGGGGTAATTTTCAACTTGGTTCAGCTGGTACTATATAAAACTAACAAGTTCCTCCTTTAACAATTCTAACACTTATTAGGATGTAAAAGTGACCTAGCTGAGACACCTGTCATCCTTTTTAGCTTTCAATATTTAATGATATTCAAATGCCTTTAGGGGCCTTTAATTAATCATATTTTAGATTAACTTAAACAGCTAAGGGACAAAGCCCTCTTTTGTTATATAATGGCAGGAAGAGCCGCGTGCTGTCAGAGCTGCCCTCGTGGGCATCCGAGCTCAGGTGCAGAGCCTGAGGGTCCCTGGCTGGGCACTGCCCTCTTACCAAGTGCAGTTTGATGCACGAACCCAGAGCACCCGCATGGACGCACTAATGAATGTGCCTTTACGTGATCCTTTGACCAAGTATGATCAAGAATAAGAGTCATCGTTCCCAGTTCTACACAATTGACCCACATTGGGGGATCTTTTGGCCCAAGGGCTCACACTTACTTGAAAATGTCTTTTAACAACAAGTTGGGTCTTCGCATCTTGTTCTGAGCTCGGGTGTACCATTGCAGGGAGGGTCTTGAGCAATCGCTTCTCGGTTTCGCACAGTGATACTCGCTTGGCATCGCTGTGAAGATGAGGGAAGAGAGCAGGAGGAGGAAAAAGAGGGACCATTTAGGTGAATGATATTTTTAAACAGCCTTTATGTAGACTACTACTCAGTCATAAAAGGCGTGAAATATTGATACATGCAACAACTTGGATGAATCTGGAAAGAATTATGCTGAGCCAAAGACTTAAGAGGTTATATATTGTATGATTACATTTATAGAACGTTCTTGAAATGACAAAATTATAGAAATGGAGAACAGATTAGTGGTTGTCCCAGGAGTTATGTAAGGAATGGTGGGTATGGCTATAAAAATGCAACAAGAAGGAACCTTGTGGTGATGAAAATGTTCTGTAACTTGCCTGTATCTTCGTCAGTATCCCAGTTGTGATATGTACTATGGTTTTGCAAGATGCTACCATTGGGGGAAACTGAGTAAAGATTACACAGGACCTAAAAAAAAAAAAAACAAACAAAAACCTAGCCAGTTTGGCTAAGTGGATAGAGCATCGGCCTCCAGACCAAAGGGTCCTGGGTTTGATTCCTGTCAAGGGCACATACTTGGTTGCAGGCTCCTCCCCGGCCCGGGCCCTGATTGGGGTTCATGCAGAAGGCAACCAATTGATGTGTTTATCTCACATCGATGTTTCCCTCTATCTTTCCCTCTCTCTTCCACTCTCCCTAAAAATTAATGGAAAATATCCTCGAGTGAGGATTAACCAAAAAAAAAAAAGATTACACAGGATCTCACTGTATTATTTCTTACAATTGCATTTGCATCTACAATTATCCCAAAATAAAGTCTAGTTTTTTAAACGAGTCTTTACCTTTTAGAGATACATGTGGAAATATCTATAATAATAAAAGCATAGCATGCTAATTAGACCGGACAGCCGGACGACCTTCCGGACAAAGCCAAGGCTGTGAGGGTCGAGGGCAGCCACCTCGGCTGTGAGGGCTGAGCCCCTTGCACAAATTTCGTGTATTGGGCCTCTAGTTTATAGATAAAAGAATAGAAATGAGATTTGCTTCAAAAAAGTCAGGAAGGGAGTAAGTATGTGGTGGGAAACAAATGACGCAAGACCAGCCATACACTGATAACTGTTGAAGCTGGGTGATGGGTGCAGGGCTCATATAAATCTCAATACTCTCATACTTTTAAAAAATCCTCACCAAAGGACTTTTCCCCCCATTGATCTTTAGAGAGAGAGAGTGGAAGGGAGGGAGAAGGGGGAGAGAGAAACATCAATGTGAGAGAGACACATAGACTGTTTGCCAGCTGCAGGCACCCCAACCGAGGTACACGCCCTTGATCAGGAATCAAACTGCAACCCTTCAGTCAGTGGGCCGACGCCCTAACCACTGAGAAACCACCTAGAGCTCTTATACTTAAAAAAATTTGTTTTCATCTTTTTAGAGGGGAAGGAGGAAGGGGAGAAGGAGGGAGAGGGGAAGGGGAAAAGGGAGGGGGAGGGGGAGAAGGAGGAAGAGGGAGCAGTTTGGGGAGCAACAAGAGAGAAGGGGCCTGGGTCCCTGGACAGTCCCAACGGCAGAGCCACCATTCCACCTTGGACTGCCTGCCTCTGGACTGTTACATGATGGAGAAATAAACTTTTGTCTTGTTTAAGCAGTTGTTAGTTAAATGCAGTGTCCAGATCTTAACTAATATAGGCACCTATTGCTATAATAAATTTATACGTCAATTTAAGAAATGTCTTTACTATACTTAGCCTCTCAGCCAGGAGGAAGTTCTATCTCGTTATTCACTTCATTTTCCCCATTAGGGTTGTGCCATTTTGTTTTTTTGGGGGGGGAGGGGGGAGAATTATCAAACTGACATTCAAGTATTTAATTTTTTTGTTAGTATAAACAACCTCTCCCTCAACACCAATTCTGTGTAGCACTAGAGTGTAAGAATTTTCACAGATATGTATGATTCTACTTGAGCAGTTTCAGAAAAATGGTGCCAAGGACTTCACTAGGAAACCCTTGCTGAAGAATCTACTGAATTCTTAAATGAGCAGTTAGAACAACTGAGGCCCTGGAAGGTTTTCAAACACGGCTACGTTGTGGTTCCTGACATACAGGGTCAGCCAACTGGACCTCCAGGGAACGAGGCTGACAAACCCGTCTCCACTTCTGCCAGTGGTGGTGCTCTTGGCTCTCTACGCCTCGGGCTGTAAACCTGTAAATGACATTTCCCAGATCCTCTCTGGCCGGCTGGCTGCTGCTAAGCTGTGATGTGGGACAGACATCCTGGAGGAAGCGTGGAAGACAAGAGGAAAGACGCAGCCTTTCCACGCCCCCGATTTTGGTGGCGCTCCTGCTGGGGCAGCCACAGTAGCGAGCAACAGAGGCTGAACATGTGACTCCAGCAGGGGTGGTGGGCGCCTGGCATCCTAGGTTTCTACTTGACGCAAGTCAAGGCCTGTCCAGGAGTTCTTTGATAAATGCGCGCGTCGGCCCAGGGTGGCAGCAGCTTTTCGATCGGGGCTCACACTTCCTTCTCACTTTGGCGGCTGTAGGCCTGCCAGCGTCTTTGTAATCAACGCCCCGCATGAGAGCCCTCTGTGCCTTAAGTGTCTGTGTGGTTTCTGGTTTCCTGCTGGACATGACTGGTACATCAGGTGATCCTCTTCTGCACTTTCAGGAAGTGACTCGAGCAAGGCAAGGAGGGGCTCTCGGGTGACAGGAGGGTCTACAGTCCTGAACACCCTCCTCTTCTCACCATCACTGCCATATAACATGCTCACACAATGCATTCAGATGCTCGGGGCG
>NW_005371774.1:406738-416291 GCF_000412655.1 Myotis brandtii | reverse complement strand
GTTGTGGGTTGTGGGTTTTGGGACTTGTTTTGTTTTCCTGATCACACTGGAGAGGATCTCAGGCGAGTGCAGCATCTATAGCCTGACCCCTGGGCTCAGCTCCTCCACCTACCAGCTGGGAAGCGCTAACTCTTGCAGCTCAGTTTCCTCATCTGAGAAATGGGTGTAACGTTACCTACCTCAGAGGATTTACTATGGGGAACAGTGGTGGCACATAACCAGCGCTACCTATGTGGTGGCTGTTGCTATTATTATTGTACGGAAAGGGAAGTTACGGGCAGCGCCCAGCTGTGTTTTTGACAACGCATCTGACAGGGCTTGAAGGCACTTGCCGTCCTGCAGCTACCCTCAGTGCTAGCCACAGGCGTGGCTCTAGCCCTATGGCAGAGTCCTCTCTCCAGTCGTCCCATTTCCTTTCCTGGATGTCTCTGCAGCAGCATCCTCCGCAAGCCGCTCATGCACTCAGCCTAGGTCAGGTCTCGGTCAGTAGCCTCTCCCCCCCGCTAACCCCTTGGTAAACATTTGGCTTCCGTCACCCGCCTCTTCTCCCCAGTGTCAACGCTGACGGCCTGAGTCTTGTCTTCCTTCATGCAGTCTGCACACCACGCCTGGGATGCCTGGGACCACACTTCCTTCACGACCTACAATCTCCGACTCCCACATGCACATCTTATGACTACAGGGCCCCGGTTCCACCCTCAGCACAATGTTCTCTTTGTCCCACACTATTCACTAAAGATTTAATCATTTGCCTTTCACGCTCCTGCTCCAGGGAGTGCACCCCCAAATCCATATCTCTATGCAGAGCCCTCACCCCAGCTCAGACCTGTGTATCTATCACCCTGCCTACTATCTTAATCTCAGATGCTATTATCAGCCAGCACCTGGCATCTTCCTCTATCCCTAGCTCCACCTTCCCCTCAGCCATCCAAGCCAAAAACCTGCAGGCTAACCCCAGCCTTCCCTCTTTCATCCCCAGCCCCAGTTAATCCCCAGGGCCTCTCAAACATACCTTCTTGAACTCCCCATGCCCACTGACATTCCCCTAGTGGAGGTCACGTACCTCGCTCCCCATCTCAATGTTGTCCCCTCAAAGCTGTCTTTTTGAAATATATTATCCGGTTGGTAGTTTCCAGCTCATCTCAGGTCCTAGGACTCCAGGTGACAAACTTGTCTGTCACACTCCAGCCACAAAGTACTGTTGGAATCCTGCACGTGCCCGAGTATGGCCTCAGTGCCTTTGCACACGATCTGCAACCCCAGCGGGCATCCCTGCAACAATCTGCCTGGCGAACTACTTTTCATCCTTAAACACTCTCCTCTGTGAAGTCCATTTTTCAATACCACAGCTGTCGCCGGGCAGTCGCTATCTGTGCACCACAGTGAACTGGATTTTCTGTTAACGTTTTAGGTCTCCTCTATTTTTCCACCAGCACCTGGTGGCTGAGCTGCCGGGCCAGAACGTTGTTCGTCTTTGGATCTCCAACGTCTAGGATGGGGTGTGGCACATATCAGACCCTTAAGAAACATCCCACATTGAATGGAATGGGTATTGCACGCCTATGGCCTGACATCAGATAGGATATACCCTCCCCACCCCCAGTCCCCAAAGTGTATTTTCTCAATTATATTTAAGATTACAACTGAAATTGAATGTTAAGGGAAATTATAATAGCAGAGAATAAAGCATGTGCTCTACTGAAACATCTAAAATACCCAGCAAGAAAGTAAATTATGGTACAAACCATATGGAATATGCCGTAGTCCCTAAAGCCTGGCTGCACCAAGCTAGCATCTCAGGAATCATACATTTGAGCCTCCTCCACTCAGCCTGCCAGGGTGAGAGCCTCCACACCATTGCTTCACTAACCATCTTTTATGCAGAAGAGACCTGGGGTTCAGGATTACATATTTCCACTTGCACATAAAAATGTAACCGATTCTTCTTAGATGCTTGCATGCCTGAAGAAGACAATTCTTATCAAGGCCCCGATGAAGAACGGTAAGGGCAAGGCCCCAGCTTCCAGTCCATGTGCAGCACTAGCACTAACATTTTCAAAATTAAGAATTAGCTATTCAAGGCCCGACCAGCGTGGCTCAGTGGTTGATTATCAACCTATGAACCAGGAGGTTCGATTCTGGTCAGAGTACATGCCTGGGTTGTGGGCTCAATTCCCAGTGTCGGGGAGGGGTGTGCAGGAGGCAGCCAATCAATGATTCTCATCACTGACATTTCTATTTCTCACTCCTTCTCCCTTTCTCTCTGAAATCAATAATATATTTTAACACACAAAAAAAGAATTAACCATTCAAGGCAAGAGTAGAGTAGACACCACAAAGTAGTTCATGATGAATTGCCAAATTTACTGTACACACCTTTACTAGTGTGTAGGCAAGCATTACATTTGGGGGAAGGAATAAGCCTACACACGGTATCACTAAGCCTTAAAAACAATTACTTCATTGGCTTGCTAGCTGCCTTTAACTTGCCAAAGGCCACACATGACTAAGGAGCTGAGAATTCCAACCCACAGCCATCCACCTCCAGGGCCACGCCCTTCCACCTGTGGGTGCTTAGGAAAGGTAGGTCTTAGAACAGGTGGATATACATATATGTGAAGGGTTTTTTTTTGTTTGTTTTGCTTTTAATAATGAAGGTATGCCAAGGAACAGATCATTAGAAACAAAAATGTCATGCATATAAGCATAACCAATGGACATAAGACACTGGGGGGTAGGGGAGGCCAGGGGATTGTCAAGGGCGGGGAAAAAAAGGACACATATGTAATACCCTTTGTAATACTTTAAGCAATAAAAAAAATTTAAAAAAAAAGAAACAAAAATGTGAAGTTGAGAAAACAGTGACTGGGTAACTCTTTGTTGTAGGACAGTGATGGCGAACCTTTTGAGCTCGGCCTGTCAGCATTTTGAAAAACCCTAACTTAACTCTGGTGCCGTGTCACATATAGAAATTTTTTGATATTTGCAACCATAGTAAAACAAAGACTTATATTTTTGATATTTATTTTATATATTTAAATGCCATTTAACAAAGAAAAATCAACCAAAAAAATGAGTTCATGTGTCACCTCTGACACGCGTGTCATAGGTTCACCATCACTGTTGTAGGAGGTTATCTGTGCATTATAGGATGTTTAGCAACATCCCTGACCTCTATCCACAACATACCACTAGAATCTCTGGTCCTCCCCATCTCTCCCAGTTGTGACAACCAAAAATGTTTCCAGATATTGACAAATGTCCCCTAGGGGGAAAAATCACCCTGACTTGACCCACTGGGATAAAGTCATCTATATATATAAAAGGCTAATATACAAAGTGTCCCCTTGGGAGTTCGACCAGGAGACTGGGAGTTCGATAGATCACTATGATGTGTGCTGACAACCAGGGGGACGAAGAAGGCCCCAGCCAGCAGCCGGAAGGCCCCAATCATCCCTGATCGCCACAGGGACCCTACCTGTGCATGAATTTCATGCACTGAACCTCTAGTTGTATATATATTAAAATCCCAACATTGCCATATTTTTAAAGTATTGAAAGTGTAAAAAATAACAAAAACAGAGCCACTTTAAAAATGGAGTCAGAGCTGCCATCCCAGAGAAACTGCCTCAAACCTTAGAATGTTAAAACTGGGCAAAATAACCTTCGGACTGGGCCTAAAGCAGCACGGTATTCCAAACTACTGTTTTGACTAAGGGACTGAAGATAAAAGACATTCTTTAGAATTAGCATCACTATGCTAGCTAATCTACACCTACAGAAATCCCTTCTTTCTATTCTTTAATTATTCCCCTTCTCTTTCTCATAAATACCTCTGGCCAGTCACCTAATCAAAACACTATTTGGGTTTCTGCCTGAATCAGCACTTCGGGAGTGAGTAGCTATTCCTATGGATCTCAATCAACGCTTGTTGCCTCTCATTTTGGCCTTCTGCTTACAGGTTACCAAAGGTAATTAAACTTAATGCAAAAATTGAAAACCAAAGACTGTGGGTTAAAACGTGTGATACCTGAGCTTCAGTATCTACCTAATCAGAAGCCAACAGACACGCACAGGCCTGCATTCACACGCCACCTGGCAGGGAGAGTTCACAGGTGTGCAGGGGGTGGAAGGACAACGTTCCTGGATCCATGCAACTCAAGCAGAGCCCCTTTATCCCCTTCCACTTCCACCACCTACGGGGGAGTGGGGCACTATTTCTCCCTGTTGCCCCTGTTTCACTCGTCTTTTAAGATTGTGGGATTTCACCCATGATATCAAGTGCTGGCCAGAGAACTGGCTGAGACCACACCCAGTCAGTTCTGGTACCTTATAGTACTTATTCACGCACCAATACCTCCACAGCGGTCTCAGTCAGTGATCCTCCAGTCTGACCACACACAAGAACCACTGGAGGAGGCTGTGATGTATTCAGATTCCTAGACCTCATCCTCAGAATCTTCTCATCCTCAGAATTTCAGGTAAGGACACGAATGAGCAATGTAAGCTAGTTTCCCCAGGGTTATGTGGGTGCAGCCCTTTGAGTAACTCTGCTCTCCAGCCAGCTTCTCACAGCTGTACTTACAACAGATTTTAGCCTAACGACTTTCAGATCCTACATACCAGGCAACATTATGAGGACCTGTTTCCTGCAACTAAAAATAAGAGTGTTGCTCTGTGAAGGCACAGTCTACATTCCACTAATTTTGGCCACCAACCAAGATGCAAGCACTTCAATGATTCTGAGGTATGCTGTTCAATTTACTTCTAATCAACCAGTATTCCTCTAATGTTGAGAATACATCATTACTAACATTCAGCTGCCTGCTTTTTTACATGTTTGAAAGTGTTAAGGCACCCTGACCCGTGTGGCTCAGTTGGTGGGAGTGTCATCCCGTGTAGCAGAAGGTCACGAGTTTGATACCTGGTCGGGGTATGTACAAGAAGCAACTGATAGATGTATCTCTCTCACATCGATGTTTCTCTCTCCCTTCCTCCCTCTCTAAAATCTTTTTTTTAAGTGTGAAGACAATTAATCCTGAGTTCTCAGAATAAAATACATTCTCCAAAATGAGATCACGCCCAGAACTACAGACGGTATTGCTAAGATTTCACTGAAGTGGCAAAGATGTTAAGATGGCAGCAACCCTTGCAGGGTCAAATCCAGAGCCATCTCCCCTCCCCACCTTTCTTACACTCTCTTCCTCTTCACTCCACTTCAGCCTAGCAGGCTTCCTACTGCTCCTCACACCAATATCCCCCCTTCTCCATCTCAGGCCTCCACCTGTTTCCTCTGCCTCCCTCAGCATTTTTATTTTGGTCTTTGTTGAAGTCACCTTCCTTGACCACCCTCTGTAAAACAGCATCCCCACCCCCCAAGCCCTGTTATTCACGTCCCTTGTTTACTTCTGAGCACTCACTGCTACTCATACATATCTGCCTACTGTCTGTTCTCCCCACTAGAAAATTCCTAGAGAAGGGACCTAGAACAGCGCCTACCACGTAAAAAGCACTTAAGAAATACTTGTTGAAGGAATGAACTGAAGAATGACTAAATGAATGGATGCACTGCCCAGTGGCCTGCACCTAGATCCCCACACAAAAGCTAATCCAAATTCAGTATGGTCCTAACAAGAGGCAGACGTGAAGACAGAACCTTTCTAGGGGTGCAGATATCACAACTACTGGGTGTGTATGGAGTGTCTACAGTATGCCCAGCACATGGAGATGTGGATATGGATATGGATCCTTTTTCAAACAAGAATCACTGTGTGTATGTTGAGGAAGGAGATAAATGAAATCAAATGACTGTCCCTCCCACCACCATGGGGGTAGGAGGGGGCGCAACAGAACAACTGGATCCATTGTTATTTTCTTTTCTTTTTTCCAATTTATTGATTTAGAAAGAGAGAGGAAGGGAGGGAGGGAGGAGGGAGAGAGAAACACTGATTTGTTGTTTCATTTATTTATGTATTCATTGATTACTCCTTGTATTGAAGGGGAAAATAAGACATTTGGTGGGCTAGCCATCTGAATCTGTGCCAGTAACCTGCCTTCTGACGTACACCCTTGCCTGCCAATAAACTCCATTCTTATCAAATTCCCTTCTTATCTGTGATGCCTGTCCTGCCCTGCAGAACCTGTTTCCTGGAATACTCCCATCTTACAGAGGCCATAAACCATGAACCATATACAGTCCCCGGAGGGGCCCGGTGCCAGTGCTGGCAAGCCTCTGGGTGTGGTCTCACTTGGGGGACTGCAAAGCTCACAAAGGATCCAGAAGCCTGATCCATATTTTGGGGACAAAGGAACTAAGAGTATAAAGGGAAAGCTTCGTGCATATCCATCACCCAGGATTTGGAGACTGACTCCCCTGAGTCACGGCACTAGCACAGTCTGCAATAAAGGCAACTTTGCTGAATCTTCTCTGAGTGCCCGGCTGACTTAATTCTCCCACGCTGCCTGGCAGCTTATCTGCAACAGTAGGTGCTCTTGAAACCAAAATGTGGGGTGTTTTGAGTCAGAATTTGTTGTCTTGAAAAACCGAAGAATGGATTTGAGGACAAAAATGGTTAGCGGGAGCAAAGTTTATTGATAGAAGCCAATCCTGGAAAAGGTGCGGCTGGGGTTCCAGGGGCACCCAGCGTCCAGAGCTTCCATGTTACAGTAGAGTGTAGTTCAGCATCCAAGTGGATTAAAGCGTATTAGTCCATGTGTAGAGTCCCACAGGGCCATCAGCCATGTGGGCACAGGGGAGCCTGGAACCTAGCACACTGGGGAGAGAAAGCATGCGCTTTTTTGTATATATGCTTGCTAGCCTTTGATTGGTTCTTTCCAAGAATTCTGCCTTAATAACATCACGCCTCACTGCCTTGTGCTTGGTTAGCTGCAAGCTGCTTGTGTTAGCAACACTCATACATTTTTAAAGTTCACAGCTCCCAGGCACACCTTCTTTCCCCGCCCAGATGGGTTGCCTTAGTAACTTCCACCAGCTGAGTTCCCTGGTTCTACTTCCACCTCCCATGGCCCCAACCCTGTCTCCCTAGCTTCCTTCGGTTTCCTCACCTGGACCAGAAATGGAACCCACAACCTCGATGGAACCCACAACCTCAGCAAATCAGGATGACGCTCTAATCAAGTGACCTACCCATCCAGGGCGTAAGCGATGGATGTGGACAACAGGGGGTGAGGGGGAGGGCAGGATTGGGGGATGAGGGGACATTGGGGGGATAAGGATACATCTGTAATATCTTAATCAATAAAGGGGGGAAAAATGAAAAAAAAAAAAACCTCCGACAAACAAATAAATAAATAAATAAAGGTAGGTAGGTCTCTATTGAATGAAAAAAAAAAAAAGAGAGAGAGAAAGAGGAAAGAGGTAAAATACTCAACTGTCCCGCTGTTGGCTATTTGACCAGGGCCAAGTCACCTCTGAGGATGTTTGCTAATATGTAAAGAGCAGGGTTGGGTGAGAACACTTTTATTGCCCCTTCCTCCACTAAAATCGAGTCTCACCTACCTACTTTTCAAAGAACAGGAAACACAAAACTTAGCTTATGCTAACACTTTCTGGTCATTTAGGAGTCAGAAACAGGAAGCTGGAATAAGGAGAAGATAGATTTGAAACGATAAAAGGGAAGACACAAGAGAGGAGAGAATGGAGGGGCAGGATGTGAAGGACAGGACTTTCTGGGCAAGAAGAGCTGGAAGGGAAAGAGAAAGGAGGAACAGAAACTTTGCCACCGTTCTTACCATATTCTGTTCCCTGCGGTGACAAGTTCAGAGGAACTCATCTTTGCAAATTCAGATAAGCAGACCCACCCACAACCAACCTCAGCCCCCAGCTTACAGCTACCCTCCTGACTCCAAGAACTGTCCCTGCCACCCCGACCCCATAGGAGAGATTTCAGCCAGAGCACAGAAGGTTGCCCTCACCTGGATAAAAATGAACTGGAAGCTGGAAAGGGACACCCCCCACCCCCACCCCCTGCCTCCCATGCAGAACATAGTACCTGCAGGATTTCTACCAAAACATACAATATGAGGTTCTGTCAGGTAGGAGAGGGGCCATCTTCAACTGGCCAATGCCAAGCTCTGGGTAAAACGCACCCTCTGAGACCCTGGGCCGTATTTGCTGGCAAGGGCTCTTCCAAAGCACCTTGGTGTGGACGAATAAAAGGGGTTCTTTCGAAAGTAATCTCAAAGGTGATCTGATCATAAATTCCTCACTGGGCAGGTCATGGTGGTTAGTCACACCCCAGGTCTGAAAGTTCTTCAACGAAAGGTTTCAAGCCAACCCAGCCATTGTTCCTGTGCGTCTAGGTTAACACACCTTAGAAATATCGAAAGTATTAACCCGTTAAGGGGGTGTTAACCCTCAAGAGAGCATATAATTTTGTTAACTATCCTATAATCCAATCCCTGCCTTGCTTTCTCCAAGTGTCCTTACGTTTCCTCCTTAATTTCAAATGCATAAAAGAAGCTGCAAAACTGTTATTCTCCAGAGCATTTGAGATCTTGCTTCCTGGCATGCACTGTCAGTTTGGCTCAAGTAAACTCATAAAAATTCTCTACAGGTCTGGACGCTCCTTACCTTGACACTGGTGAACTACACTGAATTCATGCAAGAGCACCCTCAGCTGCAACTAAATGTATTTTCAAAGTCACATTCTGCCTGGGAAGCCACTTTCACAGGACAGTTGTAGGCCTCGTCTAAACCCGGTCAATGTGTGGCTCAGAGATGGTTGACCAGATACCTGAGGACAATCAGCAGGAGTGGTCTTGAACAGCAGCCACCGCCGCCACAGGCAGCTGAAGAAAGAAACCTTCCCGGCAGCTGAAGCCACACTGTCAGTGGTTGCCCACCCTGCTTTCTGCCGCTGCCAGAGGAAGCAGAGCCTGTTCTGGAGAGAGCTCGGGTTGTGGGAAATGACTTCAGAACCGACCACCGGAAGGGCGGGCACTGAGAAGCCCCACCGAGGCCCTGATGCTAGACTGGCTGCAGCACCATGAGCCGGAGGCTTCTGAGTTTTTAAACTTCATTTTTTGACAAAATCTCACACTTATGGAAAGATTGCAAGAAGAGTACAAATTCCTTTATACCCTTTACCCAGATTCCCCAACTGTTAACAGTCATCACATTTGCCCTGTTACCATGTTCTATATACACTGAGTGGCCCGATTATTATGACCACCTGACGTTTGTAGGCAAATTAGCTATAATTTCGCGCTGAAGTTGCTAGAGGGCCAGACCATTATAAATAGGGAAGCAGGTTGTTTACCACGACAGAAGTGATTTATCTCTGAAGATATGGGTAAACAACGCAATTTAACAGCCTTTGAACGTGGGTTATACTTGAACATGAGTGGGCAGATTATTATGACTACCTGATGTTTGTAGGCAAATTAGCCGTACACTGCATTGTATGGGATATGGAAGCCGAAGGCCTGTTCGAACACCTTTGCTGACTGCAGTTACCAAGATAAAACATCTCCAATTCACACAGGAACACAAGGATTGGACAGTCGAGCATTAGAAAAAAGTCATGTGGTC
>NW_005371774.1:396297-406009 GCF_000412655.1 Myotis brandtii | reverse complement strand
GTGGTAAACAACCTGCTTCCCTATTTATAATGGTCTGGCCCTCTAGCAACTTCAGCGCGAAATTATAGCTAATTTGCCTACAAACGTCAGGTGGTCATAATAATCTAGCCACTCAGTGTATAACCCACATATTACTTTATTTTTTAAAATATATTTTTATTAATTTTGAGAGAGAGAGAGGAAGGAAGAGGGATAGAGAGATAGAAACATTGATGACAGAGGAACATCATCCATCAGCTGCCTCCTGCACGCCCCCTACTGGGGATCCAGCTCGCAATCCCAGCATATGCTCTGACCAGGAATGGAACGAACAACCCTTAGGTTTCTGGGTCGACACTCAACCGCTGAGCCACACCAGCCAGGTCCCATATTCCTTTTTTAACCATTTGAAAGTAAGCCAAAGACATGATATTTACACCTAAGTATTTTAGCCTTCCCTTACACAGTAACCACAGGCTATCATTATAGATACAAATCGGGAAATTACTTCTTCAGTAGTGTTATCTACTCTAAAGACCTTACACAAATTTCCCTCGTAGTCGCGCAAATGGCCTGCGTGCGAAAGCAGGGTCACATGTGGCATTCAGCTGTCATATCTTTTCAGCTTCCTTTCATCTGAAACAGTTACTTATCTTCCATGACCTTGGCATTTTTTGAAAAGTACAAGCCAATTGTTTTGTGGAATGTCCCTACTTTGAGGTTTATCTGTTTCTTTTTTTCTTTTTAATTTTCCCTTTGTAATTAATAAGTAACTTGCTGGGAGATACTTAGAGACTAAGCAAATATCCGGCTCCTCACCAAACCTACTTGTTTTACCACCCACTGGTGGATTCTTGCCTGGATAAGGATAAAATTCTGTGTGAGGTCAAACAAGGTCAAACTTCAGGGGAGGAAACAGGAATGGTCCCAGTGGTAGCTGATGAGCATGCGAGACTCCTCTGTCGACTTAATTCAAATAACTCCAGGTTGTGTCCACTGTTAGCTATTAAGAAAAAACACCATCTCTGGATTTGCTCGAGAGCAGCCACGAATATGCCAGTTGCTCTCACGGTGAGCCATGCCTGCTGGGAACTCAGCCCTTCAGTTCACAAAGTGCCCAGCGGCTGCAAAAAGGGCCACCTGAGCGCTAACCATCCTCGCACTGAAGCCCACGTCTCCAGGGGCAACGCTGAGGGCGCAGCTCCGTGATTCCTGGCCCACTGCGGCAGGGCACGGGGAGCTGTATTTCAAAACAAAACCTCCAACTCTCCACCACCTTATACTGAGGCACAACCCAGTTTGGAAACTCTGATTTCGCTTATTCGAGAAACGTTTTTTAAAACTCTGTTATCACAAAGTTAGAAGCCAGAAATTACGTAGAAGCAGAGAGAACACTTTGAAATCACATACTGGTTGTTACACTGCAGCCCACTGATACCCAGTTTGCATTCCAGTCTATATTCTAGGGTCTTTCCTCTTTGCACATGCATACTTTATCAGAATGGAGAGCATGCTGTCCCACCAGCCTTCTTCAGGCGGGTCTGCACCGGACAATGAAGGAAAAGGATTTGAGTGTCTCAATTCTTCCAGGGATGGTCTGAATTTAAATTCATTCCAGAGGCAAAGGAGAGAAGTTATTCATAACATGCAATGGCTGCCGTAGAGTATCAGGGCTAAATTCTCTTGTAGAGCCCAACTCTACAAGGGCTGGTCTGTACTGTTGTGTAATTTGTTGTTTACCTAGTAATCCATTAAATAAGTATTTAACGAGCACTTTCCACACACAGGCCCTGGGAGTATAAAGATAAACAAGACAAGGCTCCCTTCCTCTATAAATGAAGAATCCAGGCAGGGAGAGTGAAAAGCACCTAAAAACCCCAAATATTCACTAACGCCGCGCTAGAGGAGCAGCGGTGCTCCTGGGATGCCCTGGGCAAGGACCCACTAGCTCCAGCTCAGGAAACCAGGGAGGCTTTGCTGGGGTGATGTGTAAAAGGGTCCTCGAGGGACCGAAATAGAAGAGGCATTCCTGATGGTAGGAAGGGCATGCCCAATGCCCAGAGAGGTGTGCTCAGGCCAGATCACAGGGAGATGTGACTAAGAAGGAACCAGGCCCTCCAAACTGGCCCCAAAGGAGGCCCGGGGTGGCCATAAGTGGTGAGCTCAGCCTAGGACAAAGGTGACCAAGGGAGAGGGTGGGCAAGGGGCTGCTGAGATCACTGCAGCCAGAGGGGAGGGGGAGCTGAGCCAGAGCAGGGACGGCAAGAAGGGGTACAGGAGACGTGCAGGAAGAAGATGCCACAGGACTTGGTGACTGAGCTGGCAGCGGCTGTTCTTATAGCACCCAGTCAGCCGAGATCAGCTGCATAATAACCAATTCAGGCCACTAATGGGGGGAAAAAGAACATACTGCCACCATTCTGAGATGGTTTAACAGCAGAGGAGGGGCCAGAGGAAAGAAGACATGACACTGAGGTAAGCTGAAGAAACTGCTCACTGAACTGCCCCTCCTCTTGGGTCCTCCAAGCTCTAACAAAAGGCCTTAGCTTATAGCTCTCTGGCGGTGGCCCCGTAACAGCAAATTGCATACATGTGACTAAGAAGGAACCAGGCCCTCCAAACTGGCCCCAAAGGAGGCCCGGGGTGGCCATAAGTGGTGAGCTCAGCCTAGGACAAAGGTGACCAAGGGAGAGGGTGGGCAAGGGGCTGCTGAGATCACTGCAGCCAGAGGGGAGGGGGAGCTGAGCCAGAGCAGGGACGGCAAGAAGGGGTACAAGAGACGTGCAGGAAGAAGATGCCACAGGACTTGGTGACTGAGCTGGCAGCGGCTGTTCTTATAGCACCCAGTCAGCTGAGATCAGCTGCATAATAACCAATTCGGGCCACTAATGGGGGAAAAAAGAACATACTGCCACCATTCTGAGATGGTTTAATAGCAGAGGAGGGGCCAAAGGAAAGAAGACATGACACTGAGGTAAGCTGAGGAAACTGCTCACTGAACTGCCCCTCCTCTTGGGTCCTCCAAGCTCTAACAAAAGGCCTTAGCTTATAGCTCTCTGGCGGTGGTCCCGTAACAGCAAATTGCATACGCAGAGCATGCTACAGGAGAACGAGTCTGTGGCAACCCCATGACAGCCACGAAGAAAGCAAAATCTGGAAGCTACCTCTTTACTAAAAGATTTCACTCTTAACTGAAGGGAAATACAAGTAGTCGGGCTGAATAAATAATTCTTAGTGAGAGAAAGTGAATGTTAGTAGAATTAAGAAATAACAAAAGCCACCCTGGGACCCAATAAAAGCAGCCTCCACCGTAGGGACCTTCCCCAAACCTAAGTATAAGGGGACACACAGGGAATGAGATCATGGGACAGAATGTATGCAAATTGAGTTACGAGCTCTGTCACGGAACGAATTAAACTCGAAGGT
The DNA here is from genome assembly GCF_000412655.1 of Myotis brandtii. Lineage (NCBI taxonomy): Eukaryota > Metazoa > Chordata > Mammalia > Chiroptera > Vespertilionidae > Myotis > Myotis brandtii. The sequence goes on along the minus strand of NW_005371774.1, from coordinate 402,604 downwards.
CAAGGTCCCACTGTAGTCGGGCTGAATAAATAATTCCTAGTAAGAGAAAGTGAATGTTAATAGAATTAAGAATTAACAAAAGCCACTCTGGGACCCAATTCAAGGAGCCTCCACCGTAGGGACCTTCCCCAAACCTGAGTATAAGGGGACACACAGGGAACGAGATCATGGGACAGAATGTATGCAAACTCTAAAACAGGGATCCTCAAACTTTTTAAACAGGGGGCCAGTTCACTGTCCCTCAGACCGTTGGAGGGCCGGACTATAGTTTAAAAAAAAAACTATGAACAAATTTCTATGCACACTGCACATATCTTATTTTGAAGTAAAAAAACAAAACGGGAACAAATACAATATTTGTATTTGCATGTGACCCGCGGGCCGTAGTTTGAGGACTCCTGCTCTAAAACAACCAAGTGTGGGACTAGGAAGTGACGTCACTACACAGGACCCCAGTGGTACTCCTCAGGGAGTACCTGGCTGGGTGGATGGCTAAGGGAAGGGGGAGGATTGGACAGGCAGTCTATTGAATAATCCTATTTTCCTATAGAAGCAGAAGAACCAGACTGGTCATATCAAACCCCAAGTCAGCAGGTGGTAATGACCCAGCAAAGGGACAGGCCCTGGCAGTTGGGAGCCTGGAGGAGAGGGAGCAATCACACAGGAGACAAAGGAAAGTCCTGTTCTGGCCACTTCAAGCTCAGAACAAGTGAAACATGTTGGAATTCCTAAAACCAACAACATGTACTTAGGTCTGCAGAAGGTACGGCTAAAACATCCAATTTCCTTTTATACCCCAAAATATACAGCCTTTTACTCTTTGCTCCAAACATTTGGAAAAGCAGCATTTGGGCAGGCTCCCAAAAGGCAGACCTTCACGCACATGCCCAGTTTTTAATCCCGTGTGGAGCATGCACCTGGGGATACAGAAATAAGCAACATGGACAGTCTCTTCTTCAAAAAGCTCCCACAATCTCATTTTTAAAAACTGGACAAGTAGATTTATGACCAGTGTCATTATTTTCATGGTATTTCTTCTTAACTTACTCTACACAGGACATGAAGGCAGTGTCAGGAGATGTTTTAGATTTGGGGTGCGTGTGTATGCATGTGCCTAGGAGGGGGCTTAGAAAAGGCTCCGCCCAGGAAGGAATGAGTAGGACTCGAAGGGGGTGGGCAGGAGAGGCAGGTGCCACCTGAGCAAGGACAGCAGGCACAGAGGATAAAAGTTCCCCACAGAGTGTCTGCAGGTCCAGCTCAGGAGGACACAATGTACCGAGAGAGGCTAGAAAAGGAAGCAGTGCAACGGCAGGAGGGGATTTTATCCCGAAAGGAGCAACTCGGGGAAGGGAGAATGGAAAATGGAATTGGATTTTGGAGAGACTTTTCTTGAGGCTGGACCGGTGACGGAGAACTCCTCTTGTGCGCTGAGATGAGTCAGGAGGTGTGCCTGGGAACGCGAGACCTGGACCAGGGAACAGAGCCATCTCACCGACCTCAGCTACACCCTCCCAGGAATCTCCACAGGAGCCTTTCTGAAGGGCGGGGTGGAATGCACTAGATGCTACGAAGATGGCATGCATTTACCTCATCTACCCGCTGCAGGCCAGACTGCCCCAGTCTGACTCCCAGCTCTCTCCTCTAGAGTTTCTTAAGCTTTCTGAACCTCAGTATCTTCATTTGTAAAATTGGGGGTGACAACGGTATCAAACTCATATGGCTTTTGTGAAAATTAAATGGGCTGACATATAGAACATGTCTAGAACAGGTGAGGATAAAGTGAGACAGTTGAGTATTACCCCTTGTCCTGTTCTACCTATGTTTTGTAGCATGTGCGTTTGTGGTGGGGGAGGGGTTGTTTAGTATCAAGATCGTCACAAAGAGCCCACTCTCTTAGCCAACCACAAAAACACTGCCAGATTACCATGACTCTAGAGCAGCCGTGGGCAAACTACGGCCAGCGGGCCATAAAACTAAAAAAAAAAAAGACCGTACCCTTTTATGTAATGATGTTTCCTTTGAATTTATATTAGTTCACACAAACCCTCCATCCATGCTTTTGTTCCGGCCCTCCGGTCCAGTTTAAGAACCCATTGTGGCCCTCGAGTCAAAAAGTTTGCCCACCCCTGCTCTAGAGATTCTTGGCCGACAACTGAATTCCACCATTGTTAGCTCTCACTCTTGCCTTTATCAAGACAAATCAGCTCAATGTTTACTGGCTAAGATTTAGAGCTGTGCTGTCCACTAACCACATGTGGCTGCTGAGTACTTCAAATACGGCCAGACCAAATTGAAATGACCTCTACATAAGTGTAAGATACACCCCAATCGGGCTTTGAAGACGTAGTTGAACAGAAAATTGTAAAATAGCTCATTAACAATTTTTATAACTTGATTTGGCAATATACTGAACTTATTGGGTTAACTAAAATATATTATTAAAGTCAATTTCACCTTTTTTAAAAAATTGCTTCCTTCTCATTCATTGGATTTTAGTTGCTATGTTCCTAACTTCTTAATTTAAGTGATTAGCTCATTAATGCCTTTTTTCTTGCTAATATGAACATTAAGACTGCATATTTCTCTCTAAATACTGACTTAGTTGCATCCCACAGGTTTTTTTGTTTGTTTGGTTGGTTGATTTTTTCTTATTAATCCTCACCTGAGAACATTCTTCCATTGATTTTTAGAGAGTGGGAGGGAGGGGAAGAGACAGCCAGAGAAACATCAATGTGAGAGAGACACATAGATTGGTTGCCTCACGCCCTTGCCCTGTCTGGAGCCAGGGACAAGCCTGTAACTGAGGTACATGCCTCTGACTAGAATCGAACCCACGACCCTTCAGTCTGAGGGCTCTAGCCACTGAGCCAAACCAGTCAGGACTCCCACAGTTTTTTTAAGTGTACAATTCATCCAAAAGTTTTAACATCTATTTTCATTATTACTTCTCTATCTTTCACATTCAATTTTTTTTAAAGTTTTAAAAATTATCTCTTAAAACTGTCATAATTTAGTTGCATTGTGTTCAGAGAACTTTGTACGATACTGATTATTTTAAATATGTTAGAACTTATTTGATGACCTGGTGTGTATACTCCATTTTTGTGAAAGTATAATCTTCGCTTGCTATCTCCCTCTCCCTTCCTCTTTGAAATAAATAAAAATATTTTTTAAATTGATGTTTTTATCTTCCTGAAAAGTTCAAACTTTGATTTACTTATTTCTTTAAAAATGTTTAAATGTAGCTACTTGAAATTTTTAAATTATATGTGTGGCCTGGGTTATATTTCCATTGGACAGCGCTGGTCTAGGGAAGGATGAGCAAGAAGCCTGAACTAGCCACCAAGTCCTGGATGACTAAGGATTGATTCTATTACTGAAAATGATAAGCCAAGAGGAGTGTGTTGGCGGCCTTGATAAAGTACCACACTGTTCTCCTCCCTTGCTGCTGCCCTCTAAGTAGGAAATGAGAACAAGATGTGAAAGCAGAATGGAGGGGAAGAACAGATAGAAGAGGATCAAAAAGCAGGATCAACACGGGCAGATGCTGAGGAGAGAGGGAGGCCAGGGAAGAAGGAACGCTATACGTGTCATAGAAAAACTGCTCCAGCTCTAAATGCAACACATAGCAGCCTTAATTATGAAAATGACACCTAATCTTTAAAAAAAGCCTTCACATTCAAAAGACAGAACTACTATTTCATCAAAGTAGACTTTTAAAATTTAATGTTTTCATCAATTTTCCTTCTTTGAATGAATTAAATCATATCATACAGTACTTAATTACTATGATTCCAGATATTAAAAATTTAAAGGGAAATTCATGGGTATAGGACTTGATGAACCATTCAATCACTTAATCCTGGCTATTTTTCCATGGCATGTAAGGAGAGAACAAAAATGTCTTGTATGGCCTCAAAAGACAAAACAAGAAATGGGCTTTTTCTTTAGGACAGAGATTTTCAACTTTTTTCATCTCATGGCACACACAAATTACTAAAATTCTGTGGCACAAGCAAAAATTTATTTTTTTGTCAATCTGATCCAAAAACGTAAGTATAATTTTCATTCACACCAGATGGCTATTACTGTGTTGGCTGGTGTACTTTTTTACTTGTCAATCTAAGGGAAAAGAGGTCAGTGTCCCTGACCAGTCAGGAATTGCATGTTTTAAAAAGTAGAAATTCAGAGGAGCAGGGAAGGCAGGTCAGAGAAGCAGAAACAAAGTATAGGAAGTGCAACGTTATAAAAACTAAAGGAAACGAGGTTCCCAGCAGCCTTTGCAGTAAGAGGCAAGGGAGCTGAGACAGAGAAAAGCAGTTTGGCTAGGAAATTCCTCCCTTGAAGACGGGGACTCTTGGAGATCAAGGGCTCCCACAGCTCAGCCTGTGCTGCTGCCTGACCCAGGGGAGACTGGGGCCTAGAAGTGATTGCACTTGCCAAGAACATACAGGGTTCAGCCAGGTAGGAACTGATGTGATTCCTAATCCAAATCCGGCCTCAGGCATCTTGGTGAAAAGTGGTGGTGAAAAGGGATGTTGCGCTCATCATCTACTAGTGAGGAACTACCAATGTAGTTACTCAAAAATTGGAATAAAATAGCTTTATCTGTAGCTGTCAAAGCTGAGTACGCACGCACCCATCCACCCATACATACGGGAGCCCCATAAAGACATGAAGACTGAAAGGGCAGCCAGGTAGTTCACATCCTCCTTCGTTGTCCATTCACTTCCCAAGAGCCAACCTGCTGGATAAACGTCCCTTACTGCTGACAAACAGCCCGGCACGGAAAGCAGGGAAGAACTGGATGGAGGAGGCAAATCAAAGAACAAAGGGTTTGTTCTTACTCTGCCTTGAAAATATCCTTAAAATTCAATACCAATCTATTTTGGTAACAAAGAAAATATCCTTAAAATTCAATACCAATCTATTTTGGTGGTAACAAGGGACAATTTGGTAGTTTGTGGCAAAATTACAGGCATTTTCAAAAAAAAAGTCATAAATGTAAGTTTTTTTAGAATTTATGCCTGTCAGCCTCTCTTTCTCTCTTCCATAAACCCCTTCATGCCTTCTTATCTCACCCACTTCTTTTCTTGCCTGGAGGAAGAAACGGCTACCAACTATGAGCATGGTTCACTTCATCTCACAGGTGCAGCAGCGCTCACAGACTGAACAGACATGTAAAAAAGACTCATGGCATCTGGGTACAGTGCTCTCCTAGCTCACCGCAGCCTCGCTGCCCAAGCACGCATTGGTGGGGATTTTGGTGATCCCCAGCTCTACCAGGAGAGATGTAAAAAAAGCCTTCTTCAAAGCCGTCAACTTGCAGGATTATGCAAGTAAAACCACAACCCTTGTTGAGTCAGTGCCCTTCGCTCAACAGACAAGGATTCCCCTTCCACAGTTTCAGGACATGCATCCTTCAGTGGAAGAGGAACAGCAGTCAGAAGCTCAGAGAGCCGATCAATCTCCTTCCTCTTTATAACCCAACACCCAGCACCGTGCTCGGCACAAAGAGCAGGCAACCCACAGGTGCCAGATAAAGCACGCATGCGAAACCATTTTCTCTTTTAAACGAAAGAGCAGAGGTCACATAGCACGTGAATGAAGACACGAGGTCACATGGCACATGAATGAAGACACGAGGACATAAAATCAGTCTTTCAAATCGGCTGGTGATTCTGCAGCACCTTCCTCACTCCTAAAACACACTTTGCGGTCGGAACCATGGAACCACGGGCCTGGAAGTGACCTCGACCACGAGCAGGTCAAGCCTCCCAGTACAGACCGGGAGACTGAGCCCCGCAGGGACACAGATGTCGGCCAAGGTCACCCAGCTGGTGTGAGCTGGAGGTGGAACCCCGCCCCTCCCTATTCGCCCAGTTCCTCAGAGATGCTCTCCGAAAACCTGGCGTTACTTACACACTTAAAGGCGCATAATCCATGCACACCCAGGTCAAGTCACCGCTTACAATTCAGAAGCAGCCAAAATCACCAAAACATGTCTCTCCCGCAGGGCTGGGCGCCGAGTGGGGGCAGGAAAGGTCACCGGCGAGTTTCTACCCGCAGACATCACACAGGACGCCTTCCCGGTAGGTGCCAAGGGTCGTTTCTCCGGGGCGACGAGTTCCCTTGCAAAAAAGGGTCCCCCAATCCCGTTCCCGGGAAACGAGTTAACTCGGCTCTGCTGGCTGGGAAGCTGCCAGCAATGAATTAAACGCCGAGCCGCTGCAGAACGCTGGGGGAGAGGGCCACCGCGGCTGGACTCCACACCCCCTCCGTCCACCCCTGCGCCTCCACCGCAGCG